>NC_053024.1:79623200-79650330 GCF_003073215.2 Triticum urartu | reverse complement strand
ACGGTAATCCTGTTCTGGAAGTCATGCTACTAGATCATGATGAACCTACGAACTATGAAGAAGCGATGGTGAGCCCAGATTCCGCAAAGTGGCTTGAAGCCATGAAATCTGAGATGGGATCCATGTATGAGAACAAAGTATGGACTTTGGTTGACTTGCCCGATGATCGGCAAGCAATTGAGAATAAATGGATCTTCAAGAAGAAGACTGACGCTGAGTCGGTCCAGAACCGGGACTAAAGTGTCGTACTAATACCTCCCCCCTTTAGTCCCGGTTCAATCCAGAACCGGGACTAAAGGCCCTCCACGTGGGCATGCGCAGAGCCCAGTCAGGAGACCCTTTGGTCCCGGTTGGTGGCACCAACCGGGACCAATAGGCATCCACGCGTCAGCACTTCTGTGGCTGGGGTTTTTGTTTTTTTTGAAGGGGGGGTGGGTGGTTTGGGGTTAATTTAGGTGTTTCATATATTGTGTTAGCTAGTTATAATTAATAGAGAGAAGTGTCCTCTCTTATGTCCGTGCTTGGTCGACGCTACGTACTATACATACGTATAGAGAGGACTAGACACGCTAGCTAGCTAGTAGCAAACGAAGGAAACAGAAGATCGTCATGAACATATATGCATACAGAGAGAAGTGATATCGACCCCCTCTCCTTCTCCGAGAGATTGGTCGAACAACAAGTTCTCGTATATCTATCCGACACTACCGGCTACATATATACAATAATTATCTCTTACAAATATAATCATACGGACTCATGGTCCACATAGTATTCTCCGTCTTCAGCGATCACGTGGTCAAGAAAGAATGCCGCCAATTCCTCTTGAATTGCTCGCATTCCGAGCTCAACTTTTTCTTCGGGCCTCGTCTCTTTACCGAAGTTGTGCTCGATCCGGAGGGCTAGAAAAAAGAACAAAGACTTAATTAATATGTGTACATACCAAAACAATGAATGTATCAATCAGCTAGTCAGCATAGGCTTAACTAATATATATACCTGGCCGGACTCGGTTCGGTCACCGGAGCCGTCCTCATGTTCTTCTTCTTGCACCGGCATTAGGTCACCGTAGCCAGATTGTTCACCCTCTCCTTCCAGACCATCGGTTTCGTTGAGAAACAACGAGATGGCATCACTTCCTTCTGCGATTATGTCCCTCAACAACGCTTCTTTTGTTGCTTCGTCTAGGGCGGTGTCCATAGTTTCTACAAATATTTTCAACATGGCAATTATTATTCAAACATGACAGATGGATATATTAGTGCCAAACGTAGAACTAGCTACCTAATCATAGTAGCTATCGGGAGGGGGTATATATCGACAATGACGACACTACATCTATGTCCCTCGACGACCCTCGTTCCAGATAAAAAAAAGAGGAAGAAGAAGAAAAAAAAGAGGAGAAGAAAGAATAGAGGAGAAACTCCTCTATTCTTTCTTCTACTCTTTTTTTTTCTTCTTCCTCTTCTTTTTTTATCCTCTTCTTCCTCTCATATTTGAGAGGATCGGCGAGGGGTCGGGAGGTTGCCTAGTGTCAAAGATTCAACAAAACCATGTCTTCATCATTAGGCGAAAGTAACATGTGCATGATGGTACGAAGCTCTTCAAAGTTGTTCTGGAACGGAGTCCCAGATAGGATAATTCGCTTTTTGGTACAAAGTTCAGCAAGAGCCTTCCGAATATCGCTATTTGGAAGGCCTTTGCTGCATTCGTACCAGAAGGCAGATTATTCTATCCGGGACTCCATTCCAGAACAACTTTGCAGAACTTCGTACCAACATGCCATGGTTACTTCCGGCTAATGATGAAGGCATGGATTTCTTCAATACTTTGACACTAGGAAACCTCTCTTGACCCCTCGGCGATCCTCGACCCCTCGAACCCTCGAACCCCCGATAAAAATTAAGAAGAAGAAGAAGAAGAAGAAGAAGAAGAAGAAGAAGAAAGAGGAGAAGAAGAAAGGAATAGCTAGAGGAGAAGAAGAACTCACAAAGTCTTCTCCTCTATTCCTTCTTCTTCTCCTCTTTTTTTCTTCTTCTTCCTCTTTTTTCCTTTTCTTTTTTTTCCTCTTCTTCCTCTTCTCTTCTTCTCCTTCTTCGGGTAAGCCCTAGTTTCCCGACCCTCGACTGCTCGATGATACTCTCGACATGCCCTCGTTCCCGATAAAAAAAAGAAGAAGAAGAAAAAATAAGAGAAGAAAGAATAGAGGAGAAGAACTTCTTCTCCTCTATTCTTTCTTCTCCTCTTTTTATTCTTCTTCTTCCTCTTCTTTTTTTTCCTCTTCTTCTCCCTCTTCCCCGCCTCTCTCATGAATGTTCGCCGTCCCCCCCCCTCGACCCCTCGACGACCCTCGTTCCCGATAAAAAAATAAGAGGAAGAAGAAGAAAAAAGAAGAGAAGAAAGAATAGAGGAGATGTTTTTTTATCCTCTTCTTCCTCTCCTCTTCTTCTCCCTCTTCTTCCCCTTCTTCCCCGCCTCTCTCATGAATGTCCGACGTTCTTGACCCTCGACCCCCTAAACTAGTTCTCGACCCTCGACCCCCTAAATATCCATATATGAACAAAAATTTCTACAAATGAAAATAACCTAAAAAAATCATATGATCATCTATGAACAAAAATAAACATCATTTGATCATCTATCATCTATGAACAAAAAATTCATCATTTGATCATCTATCATCTATGAACAAAAATATTCCTAGATACATAAAAAATTTCTACAAATGAAAATAACGTAAAAAAAATCATATGATCATCTATGAACAAAAAAACATCAATTGATCATCTATCATCTATGAACAAAAAAAATCATCATTTGATCTTCTATCATCTATGAACAAAAATATTCCTAGATACATAAAAAATTTCTACAAATGAAAATAACCTAAAAAATTTTGCAAAGGGAGGGCGCCGGCGGCCGGACCAAGCTAAGGAGACGTCGGCGGCGAGGATGGTGTCGGGGCAGGGGCGCGGGCGACGGCGTGGGCGGGCCGGGGCGGCGCGCGGGTGACGGCGATGGGGGCGGGCCGGGGCGGCACGCGTCGGGGCGGGCGACGGCGAGGGCGCGGGCGACGGCGAGGGCGCGGGCGACGACGGCGGCACGGGACGAGCGACGGCGACGGCTGGGCAGCCTGGCGGCGGCGGCGTCGGGGCGGCAACTGGAGAGACGAGAGTGAAAATTTCCAAGTGTGAACTTTATATAGCACAAGCCTTTATCCCGGTTCGTGGCACATCCGGGACTAAGGTGGCCATTAGGTCCCGGGTTGGTGCACCAACGGGACCAAAGGCATATTTTCAGCAGCACCAAAGGGCGGGAAGCGGCGGCCTTTGGTCCCGGTTGGTGGCACCAACGGGACTAAAGGGGGGCATTGGTCACGGTTGGTGCCACGAACCGTGACCAATGCCCCCTTTAGTCCCGGTTGGTGCCACCAACCGGGACCAATGGCCTTGTGCTGCCCCGCGCCCAAAAGTTTAGTCCCACATCGCTAGCTGAAGGGCGCCGGCACTTGTTTATAAGCGCTGGTGTGCCTCCCCATTCGAGCTCCTGTCTTATGCAGGCTTTCGGGCCTAAACTTGCTACTGCATGTGGGCCTATTGGGCCTTCTGCGGGCCTGAATCCTGGCCCATGTAGGGTTTCTAGTCGTATTCAGGCCGTGGAGGCCCAGTAGGTGGCATTTTTTTTGGGTTTTTCTTTTTTATTTCTACATTTTTTTGGTTTTTTATTTTTTTATTTCTACTTAAAACTAAATACTTACAGTTTTTTAGTGATTTCTTTTTGCTTTTAGGTCACAAAAATTATAAACTTTCTGTTAGTGCCATTAGTTTTAAATTTTGAATAGTTTAAATTTGAATTTTTAAAAATTTGTGTGAATCACTAGTTTATGAATAACTTTACTATAAAAATAGAATTTTTTTTCTATTTATTTTTTATTTATACTTACAACTAAATACTTATAGTTTTTTAGTGATTTCTTTTTGATTTTAGGTCACAAAAATTATAAACTTTCTGTTAGTGCCATTAGTTTTAAATTTTGAATAGTTTAAATTTGAATTTTTAAAAATTTGTGTGAATCACTAGTTTATGAATAACTTTACTATAAAAATAGAATTTTTTTTCTTCTTTGCTATTTATTTTTTATTTATACTTACAATTAAATACTTATAGTTTGATTTTAGGTCACAAAAATTATATTCTTTTTGCTATTGAAGAATATTATAGTTTTATTTTGTTGATCATAACATAATATTTTAATTGATTGTTTTTATTTTCATAAGAGTTTTGTAGTTCATTCTGTTTGCTATTAATTCATTCTTTGAGCTAAATGACTCTGAAATTGGAAAGCATTTAAAATGAACTCTGAAAAGGTTGAAAGTTGGCATGGTATCATCATTTCACCCACATAGCATGTTCCAAAAAGTAGAGAGGGTTACGATAAAAACTTGATGCACTTCGTGTACAAAATGGACAATCACTTTCGAAGTATCAAAGTTTCGAACCATAAGACATGAAAGCATTTCAAATGAACTCTGAAAAAGTTGAAAGTTGGGATGGTTCATAATTTCACCCACATAGCATGTGCTGTACAATGGTAGCATGTTGTCTGTTACAAATTTGGATGGTATCATCATAATAGTTGCGGGAGAAAGTCTTCACTTTTTCTTCGCTTGTGTCATTTGCTTATTGCGCCGTAACCATGGATAATCTTCATTGTTTATCAGGATGCTTGGGTCAGCCTTGACATTGAAGGGAGGAATTTCATGAAACTTTTCATAATCTTCAGACATGGTCTGTCTTGCCTCCACTCCCAGGATGTCCCTTTTTCCTGAAAGAACTATGTGGCGCTTTGGCTCATCGTATGATGTATTCGCTTCCTTATCTTTTCTTTTTCTCGGTTTGTAGACATGTCCTTCACATAGATAACCTGTGCCACATCATTGGCTTAGGACGAACGGGTTGTCAGTGTACCCAGATTTTCAGATCCACTGTTGTCATTCCGTACTGTGGGTCTACCTGTAACCCCGCCGCCTAACAGATTGACCCATTTGCACTTAAACAAAGGGACCTTAAAATCAGGTCCGTAGTCCAAGTTCCCATATGTCCACTATGTAACCATAATATGTGTCCTTTCCGCTCTCAGGTTGCTGCATCAAAACGGACACCGCTATTTTGTTGGTGCTCTTTTGATCTTGGGCGATAGTGTAAAATGTATTCCCATTTATCTCGTATCCTTTGTAAGTCAATACAGTCAAAAATGTCCCCTGGACAACAAGTACAACTCATCACAAACAGTGTTGTCACTCTGAGACGTGTTTCCAACCAACTGCTGAAAGTCCTGATGTGTTCACATGTAATCCAGTCGTCGCACTGCTCCGGGTGTTTGGAGCGCAGACTGTTCTTGTGTTCATCGACATACGGGGTCACCAAGGTAGAGTTCTGTAGAACTGTGTAGTGTGCTTGAGACCAAGAATATCCGTCCCTGCATATTATTGAGTCTCTTCCAAGAGTGCCTTTTCCAGTCAGTCTCCCCTCATACCGCGATTTAGGGAGACCTATCTTGTTAAGGCCAGGAATGAAGTCAACACAAAACCCAATAACATCCTCTGTTTGATGGCCCATGGAGATGCTTCCTTCTGGCCTAGCGCGGTTACGGACATATTTCTTTAGGACTCCCATGAACCTCTCAAAGGGGAACATATTGTGTAGAAATACGGGCCCCAGGATGACAATCTCGTCGACTAGATGAACTAGGACGTGCGTCATGATATTGAAGAAGGATGGTGGGAACACCAGCTCGAAACTGACAAGACATTGCGCCACATCACTCCTTAGCCTTGGTACGATTTCTAGATCGATCACCTTCTGCGAGATTGCATTGAGGAATGCACATAGCTTCACAATGGCTAATCGGACGTTTTCCGGTAGAAGCCCCCTCAATGCAACCGAAAGCAGTTGCGTCATAATCACGTGGCAGTCATGAGACTTTAGGTTCTGAAACTTTTTCTCTGGCATATTTATTATTCCCTTTATATTCGACGAGAAGCCAGTCGTGACCTTCATACTGAGCAGGCATTCAAAGAAGATTTCTTTCTCTTCTTTCGTAAGAGCGTAGCTGGCAGGACCTTTATACTGCTTCGGAGGCATGCCGTCTTTTTCGTGCAAACGTTGCAGGTCCTCCCATGCCTCAGGTGTATCTTTTGTCTTCCCATACACGCCCAAGAAGCCTAGCAGGTTCACGCAAAGGTTCTTCGTCACGTGCATCACGTCGATTGAGGAGCGGACCTCTAGGTCTTTCCAGTAGGGTAGGTCCCAAAATATAGATTTCTTCTTCCACATGGGTGCGTGTCCCTCAGCGTCATTCGGAACAGCTAGTCCACCGGGACCCTTTCCAAAGATTACGTAGTGTAAATCATTGACCATAGCAAGCACGTGATCACCGGTGCGCATGGCGGGCTTCTTCCGGTGATCTGCCTCGCCTTTGAAATGCTTGCCTTTCTTTCGACATTGATGGTTGGTCGGAAGAAATCGACGATGGCCCAGGTACACATTCTTCCTGCATTTGTCAGGTATATACTTTCAGTGTCATCTAAACAGTGCGTGCATGCGTGGTATCCTTTGTTTGTCTGTCCTGAAAGGTTATGAGAGCGGGCCAATCGTTGATGGTCACGAACAGCAACGCCTTTAGGTTAAATTCCTCCTGTCTGTGCTCATCCCACGTACGTACACCGTTTCCATTCCACAGCTGTAAAAGTTCTTCAACTAATGGCCTTAGGTACACATCAATTTCGTTGCCGGGTTGCTTAGGGCCTTGGATGAGAACTGGCATCATAATGAACTTCCGCTTCATGCACATCCAAGGAGGAAGGTTATACATACATAGAGTCACGGGCCAGGTGCTGTGATTGCTGCTCTGCTCCCCGAAAGGATTAATGCCATCCGCGCTTAAAGCAAACCATACATTCCTTGGGTCCTTTGCAAACTCATCCCAGTACTTTCTCTCGATTTTTCTCCACTGCGACCCGTCAGCGGGTGCTCTCAACTTCCCATCTTTCTCTTCGGTTCTCACTGTGCCATCGCATCAACTTGGCATGCTCTTCGTTTCTGAACAGACGTTTCAACCGTGGTATTATAGGAGCATACCACATCACCTTCGCAGGAACCCTCTTCCTGGGGGGCTCGCGTCAACATCACCAGGGTCATCTCGTCTGATCTTATACCGCAATGCACCGCATACCGGGCATGCGTTCAGATCCTTGTATGCACCGCGGTAGAGGATGCAGTCATTAGGGCATGCATGTATCTTCTCCACCTCCAATCCTAGAGGGCATATGACCTTCTTTGCTGCGTATGTACTGTCAGGCAATTCGTTATCCTTGGAAGCTTCTTCTTCAATATTTTCAGTAGCTTCTCAAATCCTTTGTCAGCCACAGCATTCTCTGCCTTCCACTGCAGCAATTCCAGTACGGTACCGAGCTTTGTGTTGCCATCTTCGCAATTGGGGTATAACCCTTTTTTGTGATCCTCTAACATGCGATCGAACTTCAGCTTCTCCTTTTGACTAATGCATTGCGTCCTTGCATCGACAATGACCCGGCGGAGATCATCATCATCGGGCACATCGTCTGGTTCCTCTTGATCTTCAGCAGCTTCACCCGTGCAGCATCATTGGGCACATCGTCTGGTTCCTCTTGATCTTCACCAGCTCCCCCCGTTGCAGCATCACCGTATTCAGGGGGCACATAGTTGTCATCGTACTCTTTCTTCTTCGCCGTCTTCCATCATAACCCCTATTTCTCCGTGCCTCGTCCAAACATTATAGTGTGGCATGAAACCCTTGTAAAGCAGGTGGGAGTGAAGGATTTTCCGGTTAGAGTAAGACCTCGTATTCCCACATTCAGTGCATGGACAACACATAAAACCATTCTGCTTGTTTGCCTCAGCCGCATCGAGAAACTCATGCACGCCCTTAATGTACTCGCGGGTGTGTCTGTCACCGTACATCCATTGCCGGTTCATCTGCGTGCATTATATATAATTAAGTGTCCAAATTAATAGAAGTTCATCATCACATTAAAACCAAAGTGCATACATAGTTCTCATCTAACAACATATAGCTCTCCAGAGCATCTAATTAATTAAACCATACATTGAAACTATGTAAAACATTTCAATGCGAAAACAAATGCGATCATAATCGCAACCAAGGTAACAATTGATCCAACGGCATAATGATACCAAGCCTCGGTATGAATGGCATATTTTCTAATCTTTCTAATCTTCAAGCGCATTGCATCCATCTTGATCTTGTGATCATCGACGACATCCGCAACATGCAACTCCAATATCATCTTCTCCTCCTCAATTTTTTTTTTTTTCCTTCAAATTGTTTTCTTCTTCAACTAAATTTAACCTCTCGACAATAGGGTCGGTTGGAATTTCCGTTCACATACATCCTAGATAAATAAAATCTATGTCACGTTGGTCGGCATAATTTTCATAAACAATAAATGAACCAATAGTTATAAATAATATACATACCACATCCGAATCATAGACAGGACGAGGGCCGACGGGGGCGGATACCAAAACCATCGCACTATATAAGATGCAAAAATAAATGTAAGAAAATGATACAAGTATCTATCTAAACATACAAGTAAGAATATTTTTCCTTTCAGAAAGAAGATAAGAACAAGAGGCTCACCACGGTGGTGTCGGTGATGAGATCGGCGCGGGTGATCGACGGCGGTGAAGACGGGGACGGGGCGTGACGGACCGCTAAATCTAGACAAATCTCGAGGAAAATGGAGCTTGGAGGTCGAGCTTTGAGAGGAGAAAGCTTAAGTAGTGTGGCTCGGGCATTCCATCGAACACCTCATGTGCATAGGAGGTGAGCTAGAGCACCACAAAGCCCTCTCCCCCTCGGCCAGAAAAAACAGAGCACTGTGCTCTGCTCTTGCGCGAGGGGGTATATATAGGCACCTCATTGGTCCCGGTTGGTGACATGAACCGGGACTAAAGGGGAGCCTTTGGTCCCGGTTCAAGCCACCAACCGGGACCAATGGTGGTGGGCCAGGAGCGAGGCCCATTGGTCCCGGTTCATCCCACCAAACCGGGACCAAAAGGTCCAGATGAACCGGGACCAATGGCCCACGGGCCCGGCCGGCCCCCTGGGCTCACGAACCGGGACCAATGCCCACATTGGTCCCGGTTCTAGACTGAACCGGGACTAATGGGCTGAGCCGGCCTGGACCATAGCCCTGTTTTCTACTAGTGCATCTTCCTTTTTTAGTACTCCCTCCGGTCCTTTTTACTCCGCACATTAGCTTTGTCTGAAGTAAAGTTTGCTAAGTTTGACCAAATTTATATTAGAAAATATTAACATCTATAACATCTAATAAATATAATATGAAAATATATTCTGAGATGGATCTAATAATAAATGTGTTGTTATGTGAATGTTAATAATTTTTTGTATAAACTTGGTCAAAGTTGGATGAGATTGACTTCAGACAAACCTAATATGCAGAGTAAAAAGGACCGGAGGGAGTAACATTGCCTTGAGTTTTAGGTTTGCAACAAGTATAAATTTGTGTGCTTATCAATGACATAATTAAATCCATACTTGCATATGGTATACTAGTATCACGTAAGAGATGGTAGATCGTAATCAATTCTAGCAATCCTAATAGGCACAACATTTAAATAATAACTGAACTAAATCATACTTTCTTCTTTTATATAGTGGTGAGCATTCAAGATAGCTTCACGGAATAGAACTTAAATATTGCTATTCCCATGTGTACGCATCAGATATATATGGCAAAAGGAAGCAAACATGGAACTGGTCCTTTTATGTCTATGAAATAATTTTAGATTGACATGAATGTACTATGATTTTTAATATGACACCTCTATGTAATACGAGATACTAGGTGTTAATTTACGATCAAAGTAATGTGTTCGGCCATTTGTACTAAGGCATCATTGGTTCTGCATAATATCATATCCATGCATGGAATTAAACCATATCTCCAGGCAGCTAACGGGTAGAGTAGTTCGTGGAGGAACTGATTATAAGAAGTAAAATTGGAATAACATTCCGATTTTCTGTTCTCTAATCTAGTAATGAGAAAATAATTGAAAGGATACATAACATCATACGACAATTGCATCGCTAGACTCTTGATCATTATTTCAATCACAAAATACAGATACACGTAATACCAATGAACGACGACATGAGTGTTCACAAATCAATCTAGTGCCACATAAAGATTGCAGGCTACCCCTCGAAAATTATGTTGGATCTAACAATATGTATAAGGAACACATATGCTCACTAATAGAGTTCTCTTAAATAAGTATAATAATAATTTGCCCGAAAATAAAAAGATAAATATGTTATTATGTAGGTGTGATATTTTCATAAGCATAATATTTGCAGTTGTAATAGGGCGTATTATTTCGTGCAATATAATGTGAACATCCATAAAACATAAATTTAATTCTCAAACACTATGCACTTTGAACATAACTTTTTGAGTTTTCAACTAAAGAACGCCATCCATAAAACATAAATTTAATTCTCAAACACTATGCACTTTGAACATAACTTTTTGAGTTTTCAACTAAAGAGACGCCCTCGCATTTGCGAGGGCCACATTTTTGTTTTTATTTATTCTTTATTGACAATAACAAAAAAAACACATCTCCCTCCTTCCCACTCCAACTTTTTTTGTCGTTGAACCAACCTCGTAAAATTACATGCCCTAGACCAGCACAAGTGCCACCACCCCTCCTTGCCTGCCCCAACAGCTGCCACTACCCACATTCCCGTTTCCGCGATGTCGCTGCCACCCACGCCCTAGCCCACGGTGCCACTTTTGAGGACTTCGTCGTGTATGCTTCAGACGGCACGGGAATCGCAGCCTCATCTGACGAGGACGCACATCCGCCGCCATGACGCGTTACCAACTTGCTTCGAGGCCGAGATCTCCCTTACTTGAAAAGGTGGTCCTCGCAAATGTGAGGGTATCATGTCTTCATTTGTCGAACGATGTCAATATTATTTTTAAGCCTATACAGTACATTTTTATTCTGTGTATCCTCTCTTTGCATCATAGACAACATTTTTGGCATTGATAAGTTTTGCTAGATTAAACAGATATGTATCCTATTTCTAAAATAGGAAAAATGATAGAAAACTGGTTTGATGGTTACATAAGACTCTAACTTCGACGTGTTCAATAAGAAAATTGAGTCTACAGTGGTGAAAATTGCGCAAATTTCTGGTCAAAAGTACATTAACTACATTTCAGGTTGACCTTCACTACTATGATAATTCTACGTATGTGCATTATACACAATTTAAAATGTTGCCTAATTCAAACATATCAAAACTTTGGAAGTAAGACCATGGAAGGACTTTCATTCTTGCTAGAAATGGCCATCATTTTTTATCATCTCTAATGAAAATGCAACGAATGTTTTTACAACACGTGGTCAATAGGAATTTATTAACATTACAAATATAGTACCATCATATTGATTTTCCATTTTTGGTTGTTCACGGTGTTGGGTTTCGTAGTAATTTCAAAAAATTTCCTACGCACACGCAAGATCATGTGATGCATAGCAACGAGGGGAGAGTGTGATCTACATACCTAGTAGATTGACAATGGAAGCGTTTGGTTGATGTAGTCGTACGTCTTCACGATCCGACCGATCAAGCACCGAAACTACGGCACCTCCGAGTTCGAGCACACATTCAGCTCGATGACGATCCCCGGACTCCGATCCAGCAAAGTGTCGGGGAAGAGTTCCGTCAGCACGACGGCGTGGTGACGATCTTGATGTACCACAGCAGCAGGGCTTCGCCTAAACTCCGCTACAGTATTATCGAGGATTATGGTGGCTGGGGGCACCGCACACGGCTAAGGAATAGATCATGTGGATCAACTTGTGTGTTTCTGGGGTGCCTCTGCCTCAGTATATAAAGGAGCCAAGGGGGAGGGGGCCGCCGGCCAGGAGGAGGGCGCAGGAGGAGTCCTACTCCTCCCGGGAGTAGGACTCCCCCCCAATCCTAGTTGGACTAGGATTCCCCGAGGGGGAAAGAGAGAGAGGGGGGGCGGCCACCTCTCCTAGTCCTAATAGGACTAGGGGAAGGGGGAGGCACGCGGCCACCTTGGGCTGCCCCTTTCTCCTTTCCACTAAAGCCCATTAAGGCCCATATGGCTCCCGGGGGGTTCCGGTAACCTCCCGGTACTCCGGTAAAATCCCGATTTCACCCGGAACACTTCCGATGTCCAAATATAGGCTTCCAATATATCAATCTTTATGTCTCGACCATTTCGAGACTCCTCGTCATGTCCGTGATCACATCCGGGACTCCGAACAACCTTCGGTACATCAAAATGCATAAACTCATAATATAACTGTCATCGTAACCTTAAGCGTGCGGACCCTACGGGTTCGAGAACAATGTAGACATGACCGAGACACGTCTCGGTCAATAACCAATAGCGGGACCTGGATGCCCATATTGGCTCCTACATATTCTATGAAGATCTTTATCGGTCAGACCGCATAACAACATACGTTGTTCCCTTTGTCATCGGTATGTTACTTGCCCGAGATTCGATCGTCGGTATTCCAATACCTAGTTCAATCTCGTTACCGGCAAGTCTCTTTACTCGTTCTGTAATACATCATCCCGCAACTAACTCATTTAGTTGCAATGCTTGCAAGGCTTAAGTGATGTGCATTACCGAGAGGGCCCAGAGATACCTCTCCGACAATCGGAGTGACAAAACCTAATCTCGAAATACGCCAACCCAACATGTACCTTTGGAGACACCTGTAGTACTCCTTTATAATCACCCAGTTACGTTGTGACGTTTGGTAGTACCCAAAGTGTTCCTCCGGTAAACGGGAGTTGCATAATCTCATAGTTATAGGAACATGTATAAGTCATGAAGAAAGCAATAGCAACATACTAAACGATCGGGTGCTAAGCTAATGGAATGGGTCATGTCAATCAGATCATTCTCTTAATGATGTGATCCCGTTAATCAAATAACAACTCATTGTTCATGGTTAGGAAACATAACCATCTTTGATTAACGAGCTAGTCAAGTAGAGGCATACTAGTGCACTTTGTTTGTCTATGTATTCACAATGTATTATGTTTCCGGTTAATACAATTCTAGCATGAATAATAAACATTTATCATGATTATAAGGAAATAAATAATAACTTTATTATTGCCTCTAGGGCATATTTCCTTCAGTCTCCCACTTGCACTAGAGTCAATAATCTAGATTACACAGTAATGATTCTAACACCCATGGAGCCTTGGTGCTGATCATGTTTTGCTCGTGGAAGAGGCTTAGTCAACGGGTCTGCAACATTCAGATCCGTATGTATCTTGCAAATCTCTATGTCTCCCACCTGGACTAGATCCCGAATGGAATTGAAGCGTCTCTTGATGTGCTTGGTTCTCTTGTGAAATCTGGATTCCTTTGCCAAGGCAATTGCACCAGTATTGTCACAAAAGATTTTCATTGGACCCGATGCACTAGGTATGACACCTAGATCGGATATGAACTCCTTCATCCAGACTCCTTCATTTGCTGCTTCCGAAGCAGCTATGTACTCCGCTTCACATGTAGATCCCGCTACAACGCTTTGTTTAGAACTGCACCAACTGACAGCTCCACCGTTTAATGTAAACACGTATCCGGTTTGCGATTTAGAATCGTCCGGATCAGTGTCAAAGCTTGCATCAACGTAACCTTTTACGATGAGCTCTTTGTCACCTCCATATATGAGAAACATATCCTTAGTCCTTTTCAGGTATTTCAGGATGTTCTTGACCGCTGTCCAGTGATCCACTCCTGGATTACTTTGGTACCTCCCTGCTAGACTTATAGCAAGGCACACATCAGGTCTGGTACACAGCATTGCATACATGATAGATCCTATCGCTGATGCATAGGGAACATCTTTCATATTCTCTCTATCTTCTGCAGTGGTCGGGCATTGAGTCTTACTCAATTTCACACCTTGTAACACAGGCAAGAATCCTTTCTTTGCTTGATCCATTTTGAACTTCTTCAAAATTTTGTCAAGGTATGTTGTTTGTGAAAGTCCAATTAAGCGTTTTGATCTATCTCTATAGATCTTAATGCCTAATATGTAAGCAGCTTCACCGAGGTCTTTCATTGAAAAACTCTTATTCAAGTATCCCTTTATGCTATCCAGAAATTCTATATCATTTCCAATTAATAATATGTCATCCACATATAATATCAGAAATGCTACAGAGCTCCCACTCACTTTCTTGTAAATACAGGCTTCTCCAAAAGTCTGTATAAAACCAAATGCTTTGATCACACTATCAAAACGTTTATTCCAACTCCGAGAGGCTTGCACCAGTCCATAAATGGATCGCTGGAGCTTGCACACTTTGTTAGCTCCCTTTGGATCGACAAAACCTTCTGGTTGCATCATATACAACTCTTCTTCCAGAAATCCATTCAGGAATGCAGTTTTGACATCCATCTGCCAAATTTCATAATCATAAAATGCGGCAATTGCTAACATGATTCGGACAGACTTAAGCATCGCTACGGGTGAGAAGGTCTCATCGTAGTCAATCCCTTGAACTTGTCGAAAACCTTTTGCGACAAGTCGAGCTTTGTAGACAGTAATATTACCGTCAGCGTCAGTCTTCTTCTTGAAGATCCATTTATTCTCAATTGCTTGCCGATCATCGGGCAAGTCAACCAAAGTCCATACTTTGTTCTCATACATGGATCCCATCTCAGATTTCATGGCTTCAAGCCACTTTGCGGAATCTGGGCTCACCATTGCTTCTTCATAGTTCGTAGGTTCATCATGATCTAGCATCATGACTTCCAGAACGGGATTACCGTACCACTCTGGCGCGGATCTTAACTCTGGTTGATCTACGAGGTTCAGTAGTATCTTGTTCTGAAGTTTCATGATCATTATCATTAGCTTCCTCACTAACTTGGTGTAGGTGTCACAGAAACAGTTTTTCTGTGATGTACTACTTTCCAATAAGGGAGTAGGTACAGTTACCTCGTCAAGTTCTACTTTCCTCCCACTCACTTCTTTCGAGAGAAACTCCTTCTCCAGAAAGTTTCCGAATTTAGCAACAAAAGTCTTGCCTTCGGATCTGTGATAGAAGGTGTATCCAATAGTTTCCTTTGGATATCCTATGAAGACACATTTCTCCGATTTGGGTTCGAGCTTATCAGGTTGAAGCTTTTTCACATAAGCATCGCAGCCCCAAACTTTCAGAAACGACAACTTTGGTTTCTTGCCAAACCACAGTTCATAAGGCGTCGTCTCAACGGATTTTGATGGTGCCCTATTTAACGTGAATGCGGCCGTCTCTAGAGCGTATCCCCAAAACGATAGCGGTAAATCAGTAAGAGACATCATAGATCGCACCATATCTAGTAAAGTACGATTACGACGTTCGGACACACCATTACGCTGTGGTGTTCCGGGTGGCGTGAGTTGCGAAACTATTCACACAATTTTTTCAAATGTACACCAAACTCGTAACTCAAATATTCTCCTCCACGATCAGATCGTAGAAACTTTATTTTCTTGTTACGATGATTTTCAACTTCACTCTGAAATTCCTTGAACTTTTCAAATGTTTCAGACTTATGTTTCATTAAGTAGATATACCCATATCTGCTTAAATCATCTGTGAAGGTGAGAAAATAACGATATCCGCCACGAGCCTCAATATTCATCGGACCACATACATCTGTATGTATGATTTCCAACAAATCTGTTGCTCTCTCCATAGTACCGGAGAACGGTGTTTTGGTCATCTTGCCCATGAGGCACGGTTCGCAAGTACCAAGTGATTCATAATCAAGTGGTTCCAAAAGTCCATCAGAATGGAGTTTCTTCATGCGCTTTACACCGATATGACCTAAACGGCAGTGCCACAAATAAGTTGCACTCTCATTATCAACTCTGCATCTTTTGGCTTCAACATTATGAATATGTGTGTTACTACTATCGAGATTCAACAAAATAGACCACTCTTCAAGGGTGCATGACCATAAAAGATATTACTCATATAAATAGAACAACCATTATTCTCTGATTTAAATGAATAACCGTCTCGCATCAAACAAGATCCAGATATAATGTTCATGCTCAACGCTGGCACCAAATAACAATTATTTAGGTCTAATACTAATCCCGAAGGTAGATGTAGAGGTAGCGTGCCGACTGCGATCACATCGACTTTGGAACCGTTTCCCACGCGCATCGTCACCTCGTCCTTAACCAATCTTCGCTTGATCCGTAGTCCCTGTTTCGAGTTGCAAATATTAGCAACAGAACCAGTATCAAATACCCAGGTGCTACTGCGAGCATTAGTAAGGTACACATCAATAACATGTATATCACATATACCTTTGTTCACCTTGCCATCCTTCTTATCCGCCAAATACTTGGGGCAGTTCCGCTTCCAGTGACCAGTCTGCTTGCAGTAGAAGCACTCAGTTTCAGGCTTAGGTCCAGGTTTGGGTTTCTTCTCTTGAGTAGCAACTTGCTTGCCGTTCTTTTTGAAGTTCCCCTTCTTCTTCCCTTTGCCCTTTTTCTTGAAACTAGTGGTCTTGTTGACCATCAACACTTGATGCTCCTTCTTGATTTCTACCTCCGCAGCTTTCAGCATCGCGAAGAGCTCGGGAATAGTCTTGTTCATCCCTTGCATATTATAGTTCATCACGAAGCTCTTGTAGCTTGGTGGCAGTGATTGAAGAATTCTGTCAATGACGCAATCATCTGGAAGATTAACTCCCAATTGAATCAAGTGATTATTATACCCAGACATTTTGAGTATATGCTCACTGACAGAACTGTTCTCCTCCATCTTGCAGCTATAGAACTTATTGGAGACTTCATATCTCTCAATCCGGGCATTTGCTTGAAATATTAACTTCAACTCCTGGAACATCTCATATGCTCCATGACGTTCAAAACGTCGTTGAAGTCCCGATTCTAAGCCGTAAAGCATGGCACACTGAACTATCGAGTAGTCATCAGCTTTGCTCTGCCAGACGTTCATAACATCCGGCGTTGCTCCTGCAGCAGGCCTGGCACCCAGCGGTGCTTCCAGGACGTAATTCTTCTGTGCAGCAATGAGGATAATCCTCAAGTTACGGACCCAGTCCGTGTAATTGCTACCATCATCTTTCAACTTTTGCTTTCTCAAGGAACGCATTAAAATTCAACGGAACAACAGCACGAGCCATCTATCTACAATCAAACATAAACAAGCAAGATACTAATCAGGTACTAAGTTTCATGATAAATTTAAGTTCAGTTAATCAAATTAATTAAAGAACTCCCACTTAGATAGACATCCCTCTAATCCTCTAAGTGATTACGTGATCCAAATCAACTAAACCATAACCGATCATCACGTGAGATGGAGTAGTTTTCAATGGTGAACATCGTTATGTTGATCATATCTACTATATGATTCACGCTCGACCTTTCGGTCTCCGTGTTCCGAGGCCATATCTGTATATGCTTGGCTCGTCAAGTATAACCTGAGTATTCCGCGTGTGCAACTGTTTTGCACCCGTTGTATTTGAACGTAGAACCTATCACACCCGATCATCACGTGGTGTCTCAGCACGAAGAACTTTCGCAACGGTGCATACTCAGGGAGAACACTTCTTGATAATTTAGTGAGAGATCATCTTATAATGCTACCGTCAATCAAAGCAAGATAAGATGCATAAAAGGATAAACATCACATGCAATCAATATAAGTGATATGATATGGCCATCATCATCTTGTGCTTGTGATCTCCATCTCCGAAGCACCGTCGTGATCACCATCGTCACCGGCGTGACACCTTGATCTCCATCGTAGCATCGTTGTCGTCTCGCCAAGCTTGTGCTTCTACGACTATCGCTACCGCTTAGTGATAAAAGTAAAGCATTACATCGCGATTGCATTGCATACAATAAAACGACAACCATAAGGCTCCTGCCAGTTGCCGATAACTCGGTTACAAAACATGATCATCTCATACAATAAAATTCAGCATCATGCCTTGACCATATCACATCACAACATGCCCTGCAAAAACAAGTTAGACGTCCTCTACTTTGTTGTTGCAAGTTTTACGTGGCTGCTACGGGCTTAAGTAAGAACCAATCTCACCTACGCATCAAAACCACAACGATAGTTTGTCAAATAGACTCCGTTTTAACCTTCGCAAGGACCGGGCGTAGCCATACTTGGTTCAACTAAAGTTGGAGAGACAGTCGCCCGCAAGCCACCTATGTGCAAAGCACGTCGGGGGAACCGGTCTCGCGTAAGCGTACGCGTAATGTTGGTCCGGGTCGTCTCGTCCAACAATGCCGCCGAACCAAAGTATGACATGCTGGTAGGCAGTATGACTTATATCGCCCACAACTCACTTGTGTTCTACTCGTGCATATAACATCAACATAAATAACCTAGGCTCTGACCACTGTTGGGTTTCGTAGTAATTTCAAAAAATTTCCTACGCACACGCAAGATCATGTGATGCATAGCAACGAGAGGGGAGAGTGTTGTCTACGTACCCACGCAGACCGACTGCGGAAGCGTTGACACAACGTAGAGGAAGTAGTCGTACGTCTTCACGATCCAACCGATCAAGCACCGAAACTACGGCACCTCCGAGTTCGAGCACACGTTCAGCTCGATGACGATCCCCGGACTCCGATCCAGCAAAGTGTCGGGGAAGAGTTCCGTCAGCACGACGGCGTGGTGACGATCTTGATGTACTACAGCAGCAGGGCTTCGCCTAAACTCCGCTACAGTATTATCGAGGACTATGGTGGCTGGGGGCACCGCACACGGCTAAGGAATAGATCACGTGGATCAACTTGTGTGTTTCTGGGGTGCCTCTGCCTCAGTATATAAAGGAGCCAAGGGGGAGGGGCGCCGGCCAGGAGGAGGGCGCAGGAGGAGTCCTACTCCTACCGGGAGTAGGACTCCCCCCCCAATCCTAGTTGGACTAGGATTCCCCGAGGGGGAAAGAGAGAGAGGGGGGCCGGCCACCTCTCCTAGTCCTAATAGGACTAGGGGAGGGGGAGGCGCGCGGCCACCTTGGGCTGCCCCTTTCTCCTTTCCACTAAAGCCCATTAAGGCCCATATGGCTCCCGGGGGGTTCCGGTAACCTCCCGGTACTCCGGTAAAATCCCGATTTCACCCGGAACACTTCCGATATCCAAACATAGGCTTCCAATATATCAATCTTTATGTCTCGACCATTTCGAGACTCCTCGTCATGTCCGTGATCACATCCGGGACTCCGAACAAACCTTCGGTACATCAAAATGCATAAACTCATAATAAAACTGTCATCGTAACCTTAAGCGTGCGGACCCTACGGGTTCGAGAACAATGTAGACATGACCGAGACATGTCTCCGGTCAATAACCAATAGCGGGACCTGGATGCCCATATTGGCTCCTACATATTCTACGAAGATCTTTATCGGTCAGACCGCATAACAACATACGTTGTTCCCTTTGTCATCGGTATGTTACTTGCCCGAGATTCGATCGTCGGTATTCCAATACCTAGTTCAATCTCGTTACCGGCAAGTCTCTTTACTCGTTCTGTAATACATCATCCCGCAACTAACTCATTTAGTTGCAATGCTTGCAAGGCTTAAGTGATGTGCATTACCGAGAGGGCCCAGAGATACCTCTCCGACAATCGGAGTGACAAAACCTAATCTCGAAATACGCCAACCCAACATGTACCTTTGGAGACACCTGTAGTACTCCTTTATAATCACCCAGTTACGTTGTGACGTTTGGTAGTACCCAAAGTGTTCCTCCGGTAAACGGGAGTTGCATAATCTCATAGTTATAGGAACATGTATAAGTCATGAAGAAAGCAATAGCAACATACTAAACGATCGGGTGCTAAGCTAATGGAATGGGTCATGTCAATCAGATCATTCTTCAATGATGTGATCCCGTTAATCAAATAACAACTCATTGTTCATGGTTAGGAAACATAACCATCTTTGATTAACGAGCTAGTCAAGTAGAGGCATACTAGTGACACTTTGTTTGTCTATGTATTCACACATGTATTATGTTTCCGGTTAATACAATTCTAGCATGAATAATAAACATTTATCATGATTATAAGGAAATAAATAATAACTTTATTATTGCCTCTAGGGCATATTTCCTTCAGTCTCCCACTTGCACTAGAGTCAATAATCTAGATTACACCGTAATGATTCTAACACCCATGGAGCCTTGGTGCTGATCATGTTTTGCTCGTGGAAGAGGCTTAGTCAATGGGTCTGCAACATTCAGATCCGTATGTATCTTGCAAATCTCTATGTCTCCCACCTGGACTAGATCCCGGATGGAATTGAAGCGTCTCTTGATGTGCTTGGTTCTCTTGTGAAATCTGGATTCCTTTGCCAAGGCAATTGCACCAGTATTGTCACAAAAGATTTTCATTGGACCCGATGCACTAGGTATGACACCTAGATCGGATATGAACTCCTTCATCCAGACTCCTTCATTTGCTGCTTCCGAAGCAGCTATGTACTCCGCTTCACATGTAGATCCCGCTACAACGCTTTGTTTAGAACTGCACCAACTGACAGCTCCACCGTTTAATGTAAACACGTATCCGGTTTGCGATTTAGAATCGTCCGGATCAGTGTCAAAGCTTGCATCAACGTAACCTTTTACGGTGAGCTCTTTGTCACCTCCATATACGAGAAGCATATCCTTAGTCCTTTTCAGGTATTTCAGGATGTTCTTGACCGCTGTCCAGTGATCCACTCCTGGATTACTTTGGTACCTCCCTGCTAGACTTATAGCAAGGCACACATCAGGTCTGGTACACAGCATTGCATACATGATAGATCCTATCGCTGATGCATAGGGAACATCTTTCATATTCTCTCTATCTTCTGCAGTGGTCGGGCATTGAGTCTTACTCAATTTCACACCTTGTAACACAGGCAAGAATCCTTTCTTTGCTTGATCCATTTTGAACTTCTTCAAAATTTTGTCAAGGTATGTTGTTTGTGAAAGTCCAATTAAGCGTCTTGATCTATCTCTATAGATCTTAATGCCTAATATGTAAGCAGCTTCACCGAGGTCTTTCATTGAAAAACTCTTATTCAAGTATCCCTTTATGCTATCCAGAAATTCTATATCATTTCCAATTAAAATGTCATCCACATATAATATCAGAAATGCTACAGAGCTCCCACTCACTTTCTTGTAAATACAGGCTTCTCCAAAAGTCTGTATAAAACCAAATGCTTTGATCACACTATCAAAACGTTTATTCCAACTCCGAGAGGCTTGCACCAGTCCATAAATGGATCGCTGGAGCTTGCACACTTTGTTAGCTCCCTTTGGATCGACAAAACCTTCTGGTTGCATCATATACAACTCTTCTTCCAGAAATCCATTCAGGAATGCAGTTTTGACATCCATCTGCCAAATTTCATAATCATAAAATGCGGCAATTGCTAACATGATTCGGACAGACTTAAGCATCGCTACGGGTGAGAAGGTCTCATCGTAGTCAATCCCTTGAACTTGCCGAAAACCTTTGCGACAAGTCGAGCTTTGTAGACAGTAATATTACCGTCAGCGTCAGTCTTCTTCTTGAAGATCCATTTATTCTCAATTGCTTGCCGATCATCGGGCAAGTCAACCAAAGTCCATACTTTGTTCTCATACATGGATCCCATCTCAGATTTCATGGCTTCAAGCCACTTTTGCCGGAATATCTGGGCTCACCATCGCTTCTTCATAGTTCGTAGGTTCATCATGATCTAGTAGCATGACTTCCAGAACAGGATTACCGTACCACTCTGGTGCGGATCTCGCTCTGGTCGATCTACGAGGTTTAGTAGTATCTTGACCTGAAGTTTCATGATCAACATCATTAGCCTCCTCACTAATTGGTATAGATGTCGCAGAAACAGTTTTCTGTGATGCACTACTTTCCAATAAGGGAGCAGGTACAGTTACCTCGTCAAGTTCTACTTTCCTCCCACTCACTTCTTTCGAGAGAAACTCCTTCTCTAGAAAGGATCCATTCTTAGCAACGAATGTCTTGCCTTCGGATCTGTGATAGAAGGTGTACCCAACAGTCTCCTTTGGGTATCCTATGAAGACACATTTCTCCAATTTGGGTTCGAGCTTATCAGGTTGAAGCTTTTTCACATAAGCATCGCAGCCCCAAACTTTAAGAAATGACAACTTTGGTTTCTTGCCAAACCATAGTTCATAAGGCATCGTCTCAACGGATTTTGATGGTGCCCTATTTAATGTGAATGCGGTCGTCTCTAAAGCATAACCCCAAAACGATAGCGGTAAATCAGTAAGAGACATCATAGATCGCACCATATCTAGTAAAGTACGATTACGACGTTCAGACACACCATTACGCTGTGGTGTTCCGGGTGGCGTGAGTTGCGAAACTATTCCACAATTTTTCAAATGTACACCAAACTCGTAACTCAAATATTCTCCTCCACGATCAGATCGTAGAAACTTTATTTTCTTGTTACGATGATTTTCTACTTCACTCTGAAATTCTTTAAAATTTTCAAACGTTTCAGACTTATGTTTCATTAAGTAGATATATCCATATCTGCTTAAGTCATCTGTGAAGGTGAGAAAATAATGATATCCGCCACGAGCCTCAATATTCATCGGACCACATACATCGGTATGTATGATTTCCAACAAATCTGTTGCTCTCTCCATAGTACCGGAGAACGGTGTTTTGGTCATCTTGCCCATGAGGCATGGTTCGCAAGTACCAAGTGATTCATAATCAAGTGGTTCCAAAAGTCCATCAGTATGGAGTTTCTTCATGCGCTTTACACCGATATGACCTAAACGACAGTGCCACAAATAAGTTGCACTTTCATTATTAACTCTGCATCTTTTGGTTTCAACATTATGAATATGTGTATCACTACTGTCGAGATTCATCAAAAATATACCACTCTTCAAAGGTGCATGACCATAAAAGATATTACTCATATAAATAGAACAACCATTATTCTCTGATTTAAATGAATAACTGTCTCGCATCAAACAAGATCCAGATATAATGTTCATGCTCAACGTTGGCACCAAATAACAATTATTTAGGTCTAATATTAATCCCGAAGGTAGATGTAGAGGTAGCGTGCCGACCGCGATCACATCGACTTTGGAACCGTTTCCCACGCGCATCGTCACCTCGTCCTTTGCTAGTGTCCGCTTATTCCGTAGTCCCTGTTTCGAGTTGCAAATATTAGCAACAGAACCAGTATCAAATACCCAGGTGCTACTGCGAGCTCTAGTAAGGTACACATCAATAACATGTATATCACATATACCTTTGTTCACCTTGCCATCCTTCTTATCCGCCAAATACTTGGGGCAGTTCCGCTTCCAGTGACCAGTCTGCTTGCAGTAGAAGCACTCAGTTTCAGGCTTAGGTCCAGACTTGGGTTTCTTCTCCTGAGCAGCAACTTGTTTGTCGTTCTTCTTGAAGTTCCCCTTCTTCTTCCCTTTGCCCTTTTTCTTGAAACTAGTGGTCTTGTTAACCATCAACACTTGATGCTCCTTCTTGATTTCTACCTCCGCAGTTTTTAGCATCGCGAAGAGCTCGGGAATAGTCTTGTTCATCCCTTGCATATTATAGTTCATCACGAAGCTCTTGTAGCTTGGTGGCAGTGATTGGAGAATTCTGTCAATGACGCAATCATCTGGAAGATTAACTCCCATCTGAATCAAGTGATTATTATACCCAGACATTTTTAGTATATGCTCACTGACAGAACTATTGTCCTCCATCTTGCAGCTATAGAACTTATTGGAGACTTCATATCTCTCAATCCGGGCATTTGCTTGAAATATCAAATCCAACTCCTGGAACATCTCATATGCTCCATGACGTTCAAAACGTCGTTGAAGTCCCGATTCTAAGCCGTAAAGCATGGCACACTGAACTATCGAGTAGTCATCAGCTTTGCTCTGCCAGACGTTCATAACATCTGGTGTTGCTCCAGCAGCAGGCCTGGCACCCAGCGGTGCTTCCAGGACGTAATTCTTCTGAGCAGCAATGAGGATAATCCTCAAATTACGGACCCAGTCCGTGTAATTGCTACCATCATCTTTCAACTTTGCTTTCTCAAGGAACGCATTAAAATTCAACGGAACAACAGCACGAGCCATCTATCTACAATCAACATAAACAAGCAAGATACTATCAGGTACTAAGTTCATGATAAGTTTAAGTTCAATTAATCAAATTACTTAAGAACTCCCACTTAGATAGACATCCCTCTAATCTTCTAAGTGATTACGTGATCCAAATCAACTAAACCATAACCGATCATCACGTGAGATGGAGTAGTTTTCAATGGTGAACATCCTTATGTTGATCATATCTACTATATGATTCACGCTCGACCTTTCGGTCTCCGTGTTCCGAGGCCATATCTACATATGCTAGGCTCGTCAAGTTTAACCTGAGTATTCCGCGTGTGCAAAACTGGCTTGCACCCGTTGTAGATGGACGTAGAGCTTATCACACCCGATCATCACGTGGTGTCTGGGCACGACAAACTTTGGCAACAGTGCATACTCAGGGAGAACACATCTTGATAATTTAGTGAGAGATCATCTTATAATGCTACCGTCAATCAAAGCAAGATAAGATGCATAAAAGGATAAACATCACATGCAATCAATATAAGTGATATGATATGGCCATCATCTTGTGCTTGTGATCTCCATCTTCGAAGCACCGTCATGATCACCATCGTCACCGGCGTGACACCTTGATCTCCATCACAGCATCGTTGTCGTCTCGCCAATCTTATGCTTCCACGACTATCACTACCACTTAGTAATAAAGTAAAGCATTACATCGCGATTTCATTGCATACAATAAAGCGACAACCATATGGCTCCTGCCAGTTGCCGATAACTCGGTTACAAAACATGATCATCTCATACAATAAAATTCAGCATCATGCCTTGACCATATCACATCACAACATGCCCTGCAAAAACAAGTTAGACGTCCTCTACTTTGTTGTTGCAAGTTTTACGTGGCTGCTACGGGCTTAAGTAAGAACCAATCTCACCTACGCATCAAAACCACAACGATAGTTTGTCAAATAGACTCCGTTTTAACCTTCGCAAGGACCGGGCGTAGCCATACTTGGTTCAACTAAAGTTGGAGAGACAGTCGCCCGCAAGCCACCTGTGTGCAAAGCACGTCGGGGGAACCGGTCTCGCGTAAGCGTACGCGTAATGTTGGTCCGGTCGTCTCGTCCAACAATACCGCCCGAACCAAAGTGATGACATGGCTGGTAGGCAGTATGACTTATATCGCCCACAACTCACTTGTGTTCTACTCGTGCATATAACATCAACATAAATAACCTAGGCTCGGATGCCACTGTTGGGTTTCGTAGTAATTTCAAAAAAATTCCTACGCACACGCAAGATCATGTGATGCATAGCAACGAGAGGGGAGAGTGTTGTCTACGTACCCACGCAGACCGACTGCGGAAGCGTTGACACGACGTAGAGGAAGTAGTCGTACGTCTTCACGATCCAACCGATCAAGCACCGAAACTACGGCACCTCCGAGTTCGAGCACACGTTCAGCTCGATGACGATCCCCGGACTCCGATCCAGCAAAGTGTCGGGGAAGAGTTCCGTCAGCACGACGGCGTGGTGACGATCTTGATGTACTACAGCAGCAGGGCTTCGCCTAAACTCCGCTACAGTATTATCGAGGAATATGGTGGCAGGGGGCACCGCACACGGCTAAGGAATAGATCACGTGGATCAACTTGTGTGTTCTAGGGTGCCTCTGCCTCAGTATATAAAGGAGCAGAGGGGGGAGGCTGGCCGGCCAAGGTGTGGCGCGCCAGGAGAGTCCTACTCCTTCCGGGAGTAGGACTCCCCCCAATCCTATTCCAACTAGGATTCCCCAAAGGGGGAAAGAGGGAGAGGGGGCCGGCCACCTTCTCCTAGTCCTAATAGGACTAGGGGAGGGGGAAGTGGCGCAGCCACCTTGGGCTGCCCCTTTCTCCTTTCCACTAAGGCCCATGAAGGCCCATATGGCTCCCGGGGGGTTCCGGTAACCTCCCGGTAACCCGGTAAAATCCCGATTTCACCCGGAACACTTCCGATATCCAAATAGGCTTCCAATATATCAATCTTTACGTCTCGACCATTTCGAGACTCCTCGTCATGTCCGTGATCACATCCGGGACTCCGAACAACCTTCGGTACATCAAAATGCATAAACTCATAATATAACTGTCATCGTAACCTTAAGCGTGCGGACCCTACGGGTTCGAGAACAATGTAGACATGACCGAGACACGTCTCTCGGTCAATAACCAATAGCGGGACCTGGATGCCCATATTGGCTCCTACATATTCTACGAAGATCTTTATCGGTCAGACCGCATAACAACATACGTTGTTCCCTTTGTCATCGGTATGTTACTTGCCCGAGATTCGATCGTCGGTATCCAATACCTAGTTCAATCTCGTTATCGGCAAGTCTCTTTACTCGTTCCGTAATACATCATCTCACAACTAACTATTAGTTGCAATGCTTGCAAGGCTTATGTGATGTGCATTACCGAGAGGGCCCAGAGATACCTCTCCGACAATCGGAGTGACAAATCCTAATCTCGAAATACGCCAACCCAACATCTACCTTTGGAGACACCTGTAATGCTCCTTTATAATCACCCAGTTACGTTGTGACGTTTGGTAGCACCCAAAGTGTTCCTCCGGCAAACGGGAGTTGCATAATCTCATAGTCATAGGAACATGTATAAGTCATGAAGAAAAGCAATAGCAACATACTAAACGATCGTGTGCTAAGCTAATGGAATGGGTCATGTCAATCAGATCATTCAACTAATGATGTGACCTCGTTAATCAAATAACAACTCATTGTTCATGGTTAGGAAACATAACCATCTTTGATTAACGAGCTAGTCAAGTAGAGGATACTAGTGACTCTCTT
>NC_053024.1:79603485-79622200 GCF_003073215.2 Triticum urartu | reverse complement strand
GGGTATATATAGCCTCCACACAAAATCTAACCGTTACACACAATTTGCCAAACTCGGTGGGACCGAATGGTAAACTCGGTCGGACCGATTCAGCAAACCATAGTGACCATTAGGATTTTCGGTGGGACTGAGATGCAACTCGTAGGACCGATATGGTTAGGGTTAGGGCATAACGTAATCTCGGTGTGACCGATTACACAAACTCGGTGGGACCGATTTTGGTAATAAGCTAACCAGAGAGTTGGTCAGGCAAACTCGGTGAGACCGAATTACACAAACTCGGTGGGACCGAATTTTGGTAATAAGCTAACCAGAGGGTTTGCATTGTAATCTCGGTAGTACCGATTGCTCAAACTCGGTGAGACCGATTTTGGTAATGGACATACACAGAGAGATTACAATCCCATCTCGGTGAGACCGAGATCCCTATCGGTGAAACCGATTTGCTAGGGTTTGTGGCAGTGGCTATGACATCTGAAACTCGGTGGCGCCGGATAGATAGAATCGGTGGGGCCGAGTTTGACTTTGGTTTAGGTCATATGTGGATGTGGGAAGGTAGTTGAGGGTTTTGGAGCATATCACTAAGCACTTTGAGCAAGCAAGCCATTAAGCAACACCTCATCCCCTCTTGATAGTATTGGCTTTTCCTATAGACTCAATGTGATCTTGGATCACTAAAATAGAAAATGTAGAGTCTTGATCTTGAAGCTTGAGCCAATCCTTTGTCCTTAGCATCTTGAAGGGGTTCCACATCCTCTAGTCCATGCCACTCCATTGTTGAACTTATCTGAAACATACTAGGTAAAAGTGTTAGTCCAACAAGAGATATGTTGACATTAATTACCAAAACCACCCAGGGAGCACTTGTGCTTTCAGCTCTTCTCATGAGCAAAACGTGATTAGCACCAAGACTCCATGGGTGTTAGAATCATTACTATGTAATCAAGATTATTGACTCTAGGGCAAGTGGGAGACTGAAGGGAAATATGCCCTAGAGTCAATAATAAAGTTTGTTAATTTATATTTCCTTATATCATGATAAATGTTTATTATTCATGCTAGAATTGTATTAACCGGAAACTTAGTACATGTGTGAATACATAGACAAACAAAGTGTC
Organism: Triticum urartu; assembly: GCF_003073215.2. Classification (NCBI taxonomy): domain Eukaryota; kingdom Viridiplantae; phylum Streptophyta; class Magnoliopsida; order Poales; family Poaceae; genus Triticum; species Triticum urartu. The sequence continues at coordinate 79,621,082 of NC_053024.1, read as the reverse complement.
ACTAGTATGCCTCTACTTGACTAGCTCGTTGAATCAAAGATGGTTAAGTTTCCTAACCATAGACATGAGTTGTCATTTGATTAACGGGATCACATCATTAGAGAATGATGTGATTGACTTGACCCATTCCATTAGCTTAGCATTTGATCATTTAGTATATTGCTATTGCTTTCTTCATGACTTATACATGTTCCTATGACTATGAGATTATGCAACTCCCGAATACTCGAAGGAACACTTTGTGTGCTACCAAACGTCAACAAACATAACTGGTTCATTATAAAGGTGCTCTACAGGTGTCTCCGATGGTACTTGTTGAGTTGGCATAGATCTGAGATTGGGATTTGTCACTTCGATTGTCGGAGAGGTATCTCTAGGCCCTCTCGGTAATGCACATCACTATAAGGACTTGCAAGCAATGCAACTAATGAGTTAGTTGCGGGATGATGTATTACGAAATGAGTAAAGAGACTTGCGGTAACGAGATTGAACTAGTATTGAGATACCGACGATCGAATCTCGGGCAAGTAACATACAGATGACAAAGGGAACAACGTATGTATGTTAGGTGGTTTGACCGATAAAGATCTTCGTAGAATATGTAGGAACCAATATGAGCATCCAGGTTCCGCTATTGGCTAGTGACCAGAGATGGAGTTCTCGGTCCATGTCTACATAGTTCTCGAACTCGTAGGGTCCGCACGCTTAACGTTTTAGTGACGATCAGGTACTATTGAGTTTATGTGTTTTGATGTACCTAAAGGTAGTTCGGTCCCGGATGTTATCACGAACATGACGAGGAGTCTCGAAATGGCTCGAGACATAATGATTGATATATTGGACGGCTGTATTCGGACACCGGAAGGGTTTCGGGTGATCTCAGAAAAGCCGGAGTGCCGCAGGGGTTACCGAAACCCCCGGGGGCTAATGGGCCTTGATGGGCCCTAGCGGAGAGAGAGGGGCTGACCAGGGTAGGCCACGCGCCCCTCCCCTTGAGTTCGAATAGGATAAGGAAGGGGGGCGGCGCCCCCCTTGCCTTTCCCCTCTCCCACTCCTTCCTTCCCCCTCCTAGTGGGACTTGGAAAGGGGAGTTGTTGGTGTCAAAACCGGCGGATCTCGGGTAGGGGGTCCCGAACTGTGCATCTAGGCCGGATGGTAATGGGAGGCAGGGGACATGATGTTTTACCAAGGTCGGGCCCTCTTGATGTAGGTAAAACCCTACGTCCCTGCTTGATTAATAATTGATGATATGGTAGTTACAAGAGTTAGATCTACCACGAGATCGGAAGAGGCCTAAACCCTAGAAGCTTAGCCTATGGTATGATTGTATTGTTATGGTGTTGGCCTACGGGACTAAAACCCTTTCGGTTTATATAGGACACTGGAAGAGGGTTAGGGTTACACAAGGTCGGTTACAAAGGAGGAGATTATTCCATATCCGTATTGCCTAAGCTTGCCTTCCACGCCAAAGTAGAGTCCCATCCCGCACGAGACGAAGTCTTCCAATCTTGTATCTTCATAGTCTAACAGTCCGGCCGAAGGATTATAGTCCGGCTGTCCGGAGACCCCCTAATTTCAGGACTCCCTCAGTAGCCCGAACCAGGCTTCAATGACGATGAGTCCGGCACGCAGTATTTTTTCGGCATTGCAAGCGGGTTCCTCTCCCAAATTCGTGTACCTGTCGAAATAGTGTCCGGCCTCTTGTGAATGTTGCACTCCTTGGCATCCACGCCCAATAATGGCCACTTTCCACGTGTCGAGCGAATGTGAAGAGCCAGGGTGTTTTTACATTTACCCCCTAGCTGTGTGAATGAGCTGCCTATTAAAAAGACGAGGATTCAGATCCAAATCACACCATCCTCCCTTGGCGAGCCTTCATAGGAGCGCATTCGACAGAGATCCATTCCATCATGGCCGGTCGACGCAGCTCCTCCTCTCGCTCCCCTAGCCCCAAGCCTGGAGATTGGGAGAGATGTTCTGTCCCGCACAGCAAATTAGTGATGCTTCAGACCAAGGGATTTCTTCCCCCAGCGTACATGGTCCCGGTTCGAGCCAGGGCTCGCCACCTATGAATGGCGGAGAGCAAGCGGAGAGCCTTCCCAATCCCTCCAAGGGAGAGCGGGTGTCGGTGTCAAAACCAGCGGATCTCAGGTAGGGGGTCCCGAACTGTGCGTCTAGGCCAGATGGTAACAGGAGGCAAGGGACATGAAATTTACCTAGGTTCGGGCCCTCTCGGTGGAGGTAAAACCCTACGTCCTGCTTGATTAATATTGATGATATGGGTAGTACAAGAGTAGATCTACCACGAGATCGGAGAGGCTAAACCCTAGAAGCTAGCCTATGGTATGATTGTTGTTGTGTATGTTGTCCTACGGACTAAAACCCTCCGGTTTATATAGACACCGGAGAGGGTTAGGGTTACACAAAGTCGGTTACAATGGTAGGAGATCTACATATCCGTATCGCCAAGCTTGCCTTCCACGCCAAGGAAAGTCCCTTCCGGACACGGGACGAAGTCTTCAATCTTGTATCTTCATAGTCCAGGAGTCCGGCTGAAGGTATAGTCCGGCTATCCGAACACCCCCTAATCCAGGACTCCCTCAGTAGCCCCCGAACCAGGCTTCAATGACGATGAGTCCGGCGCGCAGATTGTCTTCGGCATTGCAAGGCGGGTTCTCCCCCAAATTCCGTGTACCTGTTGAATAAAGTCCGGTTTCTTGTAGATGTTGCGCTCCTTGGCTTCTACGCCCAATAATGGCCGCTTCCCACGTGTCAAACGAATATGAAAAGTCTGAGTGTTTTTACATTCACACCCCTAGCCGCGTAAATGAGCTGCCCTATTTAAGGGGACGAGGATTTAGATCCAAACCACATCTTCCCCCCTTCGCGAGTGTTCATCAGAGCGCATCCGACAAAGGTCCATTCCACCATGGCCAGCCATCGCAACTCCTCCTTTCGCCCTTCCAGCCCTCAGCCTGGATATTGGGAGAGATGCTCCATCCCGCATAGCGAGCTAGTGACGCTCCAGACCAAGGGATTTCTCCCCCCGGCCTATATGATCCCGGTTCGAGCCGGTCTTGCCGTCTATAACGGCGGAAAGCAAGCGGAGAGTGCCCCTAATCCCTCCAAAGGAGAGCGGGTATGCCTTGTCCCTTATTTAATAAGGGGGCTCGGGTTTCCAATCCATCCATTTCTCCGGGGGCTGCTGGAGTTCTACGGCCTCCAGCTACACAATCTCACGCCTGCCTCCGTATTGCATATCGCGGGCTTCGTAGCCCTCTGCGAGCTATTTGGGTCGAGGCTCATTTCGGGCTATGGAAAAGGTTATTCTGCCTTGTGCCCCGCTCTAAGGAGGGGTCAATGTATCAAGTGGGCGGAGCCGAAGTGTGGCGCATCGCCGGGACCGGATATCTGTCCGGAACCCCAAAGAAGGCGTCCGAAGACTGGCCCTCGGAATGGTTTTATATAGAAGACGTCCCGCTGCCGGATCCTGTCCGGATCGGCCTCCCTGAATTCGACAGTGCTCCCTTAAAGAAGCGCCTAAGCTGGCGTCCACGGAGCCCTCAGAGGGAAAGTGACAGGGACATCATTTACCTGATGGGCCGAATAAGATTGTTAGCCCATTCCGGACTAACCATGATCGGGGTTATGGCCGAATGCATTATGCGGGGGGTGCAGCCGCTTCAGTATAGAAGCCACCCCATGTGGGACTTCAACGGGGAGGACGACGCCACCCGCTACGGCCGTAAGGGGCCGGATTCAGCTGCCGCTCTACTAAAGATCTTGTCCACTTTGTATAAGGGAGAAGAGGAGGAATTTCTCCGCGTCAACCCACAGGGTGGATTCTCTATGCACAATCCCCCAAGCTGGGTAAGCGGTCACATTTACTTGCCCATCCGTTTTGTATTCCCATTGTTAAATATTCAGTCTGACGACTTCAACGCAGGAACTGCGCCGGGCTGTTAAGGAAATAAGCAGCCCTCCTCCACAACCCGAGGACCCAGGACGGTCCCTCGACCCGGCCTCTCAAGAGGATCCGACATATCTGTGGAGCTGATTGATGGAGTGTTCCATCAATTGAGCAAGGACAACGCCTTGGTGGCCATTACGGCCGATTACCCAGGGCTAATCCCGGCCTCCCAGGTAACTGAGATCGAAGTCCCAGTACCCCGAATAGGTGTCCGCCCTCTCGTGTTTTCAGTTTCCTGATTACAACCGAACTTTGCAGGGGAGGTTTTTGAAGGCGGAAGGCCGAACCTGCGGCGACAAGCCAACGAGGGGCCGCAGGGCCCCGTGGGCAGAAAAGAAGTGCAGTCCGGACCGAGGCGTCAGCGCAAAGGTATGGCGCGCCCCCTTATCCCAGGTGTTATACCTTCGAGGCACATTGACACTCGTGCTCTCTTCAGGACAAAGAGACCTCGCCGGACTATATCCGGAGAGGCTGCCAATCGCGCCTCCACCAGCCAGGCTCCAAAGCCTGGTCCGGAGGCGGAGGCGAACGCAAGGCGCGCGCCAGACGCTCCTCCGACGGAGGATGTGGATGGGTTGTCTGCCACCAACTCTGAGGTGGAGAGTGCCATGAACCACAGGCGTCGCCGGACAATTCTTCGCGACGCTTGTTTCTCCCAAGGGGCGTTAGATGCCTTCAACTCGGGAGATGCGTACCTCCGTGCCGCTCAAAATGGTCTAGCCAGAGCCACGGAGCAATATGTAAAAGACATACGGGTAAGAAAATTTTGGTAATTATATATATATACCAGTAGCCCCCGAGACTTGAAACAGTTAGAATAACTGATTTAAGGATCATTTGTTATGCAGGTTCTTACAGAAAAGAATTCCCTACTGTCCAAGGAGCTGGAAGAGTGCAAAGCCCAACTTGAGGCCGCACTAGCCGCAGCAGGGGAGCCCAAGGAGACCCCCTCTGGTAATATACACTTCGAAAGATAAGTATTTTGCGAAGCACGACATGGGTGCGAATCTGACAAATGAAATTGCAGATGGCGCCGGATTGAATCCGGAAAGGCAACACCTCCTACGCCAGCTAAAGGCTGGTGAGAAGGTGCTGACAAAGGTGAGGCAACGATCTCCAAGATGCCAACACCAAGCTGGGCATCGAGCTGAAAGATGTTCGTGCCCAGCTGTCAGACTCCGTGAAGGAGAATCAGCGGCTTCGGCGCGGCATATTTAGTAAGTGCTTGAACGAACCTTTGAAAGAAAGTTCGGCGGGGAAGTCGACTAACAGAGCAATGTCTGTAGGTGTGCTAACAGGTCGTCCTGCAGAGGAGATGCCCGGTTCTACGGGTGACCTTCTTCCCGAGCTCTCGCAACTGCTCGATCGAGTTCGGCAGGCGATGCAAGGCGTCGCCCAGGCCCTGTGGCCATCCGTCTCCATGCCCGAAGGTCTTGGAGAGCTTGCGGAGAAGCTAAAGGGAGCACGGCGGCGCTTCCGATTGTGGAAGATATCGGCCTGCCGTCAAGGCGCTAGGGAGGCCTGGGCCATGGTGAAGACGCGGTACACAAAGGCTGACCCCAACCACATGGCCGAGGTCGGTCCTGTAGGGCCCGATGGGAAGGAGATCCCTGTAAGCTTAGTATACGGCCAAGTAGAGTTGGCCGCAAAGTATTCCCAGCAGGACTGTAAATTAGACAGCCTGTTAGATGGTATTGAAGAGGAATACAATCAGTCAAAATGACTATGTAATTTAATTGACATTTATAATGCCTTCTAGCCGGATTGTAGATCATTTGTCATGGCCGACCTTTTCGCTTCAGCCTCGGGACCTGACGGTCCGGAGTGTGTCCGAATTCCCATGCGGTTATATAGGAACCGGGAATGCATGGAGACCAGGCGTAGGGGTCATTAGTGCGTGAACAGACAAGTGCCCGACTAGTTATGTTATATTACATGGTTAGTAAGAAACATCTTCCAGGGAGAATAGTTCCGTTAGGGGTTCCTTTCCCTGGGAGGCATGCCCTAAGTGCATGTCCATGCTGCGAAAAGAAACGCAGGAAAAACATCTGGGGGCGTATAGATAAATAAAATAAAAAAGATCATCTTTAGTTCACCGACCGAATATTCCCTTAAGAACGCTAGCTTTCGGCTTCACCCAGTCTGAGGTACACGTCCGGCTGACCCGGCAGTAACAATCGCAGAGGTGCTCCCTTTACCACCTAGCCGAACAATCGGGAACGTAGGGGTAAGCACAGGAGCCAGGCAACCCAGCTTGGCCAAAACTTAAGTCATATCGATGCATATAATGGTGAATAAAAGGTACATGCGGAAGTGTGACACATGTGTTGGGCATGAGCCCGTATAAATAAGCTTCTGTTTAAAGAAGCCCCCAGGTTTAATGAGCGCGGATAGCGCGTCACTTTATGAGCCTTTAAAGGCTATAAGAGAGAGAGGAAGAAAGAGAAATGTAAGACAGAAAGTATATAAAAAATGGACAGAGGAAGGAGACGAACACAGAGTCCGGCGCTAGGCATAGAATCTTCGGAGACGGGCTGCGTTCCATGGGTTCGGCTCGAGTCGGTTATCCGATGCATCCCGCAGGCGGTACGCTCCACCAGTCAGGACTTGGTCAATTATGAAGGGACCTTCCCACTTGGGCTTGAGTTTGTCCTTTTTCTTGTCCGGTAGTCGTAGAACTAATTCGCCAACGTTGTAATTTTTGGCCCGTACTTCTCTGCTTTGGTATCTTCGAGCCTGCTGTTGATAGAATGCGGAACGGGCTTTTGCCACGTCACGCTCCTCCTCCAATGCGTCCAAGCTGTCCTGCCGATCGAGCTCGGCTTCTCTTTCTTCGTACATGCGCACTCGAGGTGAGTCATGAATTATGTCGCAAGGCAAAACTGCCTCTGCGCCGTACACCATAAAGAATGGTGTGTATCCGGTGGTGCGATTCGGCGTGGTCCGCAGCCCCCAGAGTACGGAGTCGAGCTCCTCTACCCAGTGCGTGTTAGATTCCTTGAGGGACCGCACTAATCTGGGTTTGATGCCGCTCATGATAAGACCATTTGCACGTTCGACCTGGCCGTTAGTTTGTGGGTGATAGACGGAAGCATAATCGAGCTTGATGCCTCATGTTTTTGCACTAGAGTTTATACCTCGTCGGCCCGTAAAGTTCGTGCGTTATCAGTGATGATGCTGTGGGGGACGCCGTAATGGTGTACAACCCCGGATATAAAGTCTATCACCGGTCCGGATTCGGCCGTCTTAACAGGCTTGGCTTCTATCCATTTGGTGAACTTATCCACCATGACCAGTAAGTATTTTTGCTTGTGGGTTCCGCCTTTAAGGGGTCCAACCATGTCAAGCCCCCAGACCGCGAAGGGCCAAGTGATGGGGATAGTTTGGAGGGCGGTGGGTGGCATATGGCTTTGGTTTGCAAAGAGCTGGCAACCGGTGCATCGTTGGACTAAGTCCTGGGCGTCTGCCCGGGCCGTCGGCCAATAAAAGCCTGTACGGAAGGCCTTGCTTACAAGGGACCGAGCTGCCGCGTGATGACCGCCGAGTCCGGCATGAATTTCAGCCAGGAGGTTCCGCCCTTCCTCTTCGGAGATGCACCTTTGAAGGACTCCGGTAGTGCTTTTCTTATAAAGCTCTCCCTCGTGGACTTTGTAGGCTTTGGATCGCCGCACTATGCAGCGTGCCTCATTTTGGTCCTCGGGGAGTTCCTGCCTAGTAAGGTAGGCGAGGAATGGTTCCGTCCACGGGGCGATAACGGCCATTATTACGTGGGCTGAAGGTGTTATTTCATTGGCAGAGCCTCCGATTGTGTCGGAATGTTCGGTGTCGGGCAGTGCGGTTGGGTCCGGGCTGTTATTGTTTGGCTCCCCTTCCCATACTACGGATGGCTTGAACAGCCTTTCCAAGAAGATGTTGGGGGGGACTACATCGCGTTTTGCGCCGATGCGTGCCAGGACATCTGCCGCCTGATTATTTTCCCGGGCTATATGGTGAATTCAAGCCCTTCGAACCGAGCTGACATTTTTAGGACGGCGTTGCGGTAAGCTGCCATTTTTGGATCCTTGGCATCGAAGTCTCCATTTATTTGGGATATTGCGAGGTTCGAGTCCCCGCGCACCTCTAGGCGTTGAATGCCCATGGATACTGCCATCCGGAGACCATGTAAAAGGGCCTCATATTCGGCTGCATTGTTGGAGTCCGTGTACATAATCTGTAGTACGTATTGAACTGTGTCTCCTGTGGGGGACGTCAAAACGACGCCAGCCCCCAGTCCGGCCAACATCTTGGAGCCGTCGAAATGCATGATCCAATTTGAATATGTGCCGTACTCTTTAGGGAGTTCGGCCTCCGTCCATTCTGCGACGAAGTCGGCCAAGACTTGCGACTTGATGGCTCGCCGTGGCTTATAAGTTATGTCGAACGGGAGGAGCTCAATGGCCCATTTTGCAATCCGGCCCGTTGCGTCACGGTTGTTTATAATATCGTTAAGTGGTACTTCCGAGGCTACTGTTATTGAACACTCTTGAAAGTAGTGTCGTAGCTTCCGGGATGCCATGAATACCGCGTACGCAATCTTTTGATAATGCGGGTACCGTGATTTGCAGGGAGTGAGGACAGTGGACACATAATAGACCGGCTTTTGAAGGGGGAATTTGTGTCCGTCCGTTTCTCGTTCGACGACGAGCACTGCGCTTACAACCTGATGTGTTGCTGCAATGTACAATAGCATTGGTTCGCCAATGTTTGGCGCGGCCAGGACTGGGTTTGTTGCCAATATGGCTTTTATTTCGTCGAGTCCGGCCGTGGCTGCATCCGTCCATTCGAAGTGTTCGGTGCGCCGAAGGAGGCGGTAAAGGGGTAGGGCCTTTTCTCCCAAGCGGGAGATAAAGCGGCTTAGAGCCGCCACGCATCCGGTTAACTTTTGTATTTGTTTGAGGTCCTTTGGGATATCCAATTGCGACAGAGCTCGGATCTTGGCTGGATTTGCTTCAATTCCTCTACCGGATACAATGAAGCCCAAGAGCTTTCCGGCTGGAACGCCGAAAACGCATTTTTCCGGGTTGAGCTTGATGTCGTATGTTCGGAGGTTATCAAATGTGAGCCTCAAGTCGTCTACTAGAGATTCGACATGTCTTGTTTTGACGACCACATCATCTACATATGCCTCCACTGTTTTGCCGATCTGGTTTGCCAGACATGTCTGAATCATGCGCTGATATGTTGCGCCGGCGTTTTTGAGCCCGAAGGGCATTGTGTTGAAGCAGAATGGGCCGTATGGTGTGATAAATGCCGTTGCGGCTTGGTCTGTTCTGCCATCTTGATTTGATGGTAGCCGGAATATGCGTCGAGGAAACACAACGAATCGTGTCCTGCGGTAGCGTCGATAATTTGATCGATGCGGGGGAGGGGGAAGGGATCCTTTGGGCAAGCCTTGTTAAGGTCTTTAAAATCAACGCACAGGCGCCAGGATTTGTCCTTCTTTGGTACCATCACCAGGTTTGCTAGCCAGTCCGGATGTTTTATATCTCTGATGAATCCGGCCTCCAATAGCTTTGCTAGCTCCTCTCCCATGGCCTGTCTCTTAGGTTCGGAAAAACGCCGAAGAGCCTTGTTTGACAGGCTTGAATCCTTTTAGGATATTTAAGCTGTGCTCGGCCAGCCTGCGTGGGATTCCTGGCATGTCTGAAGGGTGCCAGGCGAAAATGTCCCAGTTCTCTCGTAGGAACTCTCGCAGTGCGGCGTCTACATCAGGGTTTAACTGTGCCCCGATGGAAGCTGTTTTATTGGGGTCCGTTGGATGGACCTGGAATTTGACTATTTCGTCCCGGTTTAAAGGAGGTGGACTTGGATCTTTTGTCGAGTACCACATCGTCCCTATTCACCGTAGAGCGCAGCGCAGTCAGTTCCTCAGCCGCTAGGGCTTCGGATAGTGCCTCGAGGGCCAGTGCGGCTGTCTTGTTTTCGGCGCGGAGTGCTATGTCCGGATCACTAGCGAGAGTGATGATCCCGTTAGGCCCGGGCATCTTGAGCTTCATGTACCCGTAATGGGGTATTGCTTGGAAGATTGTAAACGCTTCCCGCCCTAGCAGAGCGTGATAACCGCTGCTGAACGGAGCCACATGGAACGTGACCTCTTCGGACCTGTAATTATCCGGCGTGCCGAACACCACATCTAGTGTGATTTTTCCTGTACAGCGCGCTTCCCGACTGGGGATTATTCCTCTAAAGGTTGTGCTGCTTCGCTCAATGCGGTTCCAGTCTATTTCCATTTTTTGAAGGGTTTCCTCATAAATGAGGTTCAATCCGCTGCCCGTCCATGAGTACCTTGGTAAGACGAAAGCCGTCCACTATTGGACTGAGGACCAATGCGGCTGGTGCTCGGGCTGTTCGGAATTTAGGTTCATCACTGGCGTTAAAGGTAATAGCCGTGTCACTCCATGGGTTTATTGTTGCTACTTGGTAGACTTCGGCAAGGCTGCGGAGTGTCCTTTTTCGCATATTATTTGATGCGAAAGTCTCGAAGACTGTTAATACCGTATTGGTGTCTCTGGGGTGGCTTTCTGTGGCCTCCGGAATTAGGAGATTTTCGCCAATTTTGGCCACCTGCCGGAGTATCCAACATGCTCTGAGGCTGTGAGTTGGTGTGGCGTCCTCTGTACTGTGAATTTTACAGGGTCCATTGAGCCATCCTTCCAGTACGGTTCCATGCCCTGTAGAGGGTTTTTGCTTTTTAGTGCTTGACCCGGGTGTCTGGTGATGATGCACCCTTTTATTTCGGGACTGGGTTTGTATTCAGGGCCGGATTGTCCCAAAATTTATTTCGGTTTTCCAGGCGCTTTCCATCGCACAGTACTTTCGTACAATGGATGCCAAGTCAGCGAAGCGTGTAATATCACGGCGACTTATGGCGTTGAGTATTCCCTTGTCCGTGCAATTATTGCAGAAGATTGAGATTGCGTCTTCCTCGCGGCAGTCCCTTAGCCTGTTCTTAACCAGGAGGAATCTGGCCCAGTAATGATGTACTGTTTCATCGGGCTCTTGCCTGATTTTGGATAGATCGCTTATGTTGGGGTGGGTGGGTGGAATTAAATCCGAAGCCTCACCCCATCTGAGGCTCAGAGGCCGAGGAATTTCCGAACTCGAAAATTTGGATTCCTGGATGTTGTCCAATGAATCCAGCCCGTCGCCTGACTCTAAGTTCAGGTCTTGAGTGATATCCTCCCCTCCGCGGGTATCCGGCTTGGAGGGATCGGGAATCCGGACGTAGCGAGTCCTTAAGATAGATGAAGGGTCACCGCACTGTCCCTCTACCACGGCAACGTGATGGGTGACTTGGGGAGAGTTAATCTCTCTCAGATCGGGTTTAGGCCCAATCTGGTCGTAATCCGTAGCGACTCCCAGGGCGGCGAGCGATCCAAGAGCTCGTTTATGGAGGAGAGCTCCATTGGATCTAACTGCTCGGCGAGTTCCGAGCTGACATGAAGATTGTTTTCGATGGCTCGAGAGGTCATCGTCGGCGCAGAAGCCGAACAGGCGGTCATAAGAAAACCACCTAGCCGGAGGGTTTGGCCGACAGCCAAAGCTCCCTTAGCAACGGTGCCGTCTTTAAAGACGGGGCGAGGCATCCTTCCTGATGGCGACGACACAGAGGAACTCTCAATGAAAGCACCAATGTCGGTGTCAAAACCGGCGGATCTCGGGTAGGGGGTCCCGAACTGTGCGTCTAGGCCGGATGGTAACAGGAGGCAAGGGACACGAAGTTTTACCCAGGTTCGGGCCCTCTCGATGGAGGTAAAACCCTACGTCCTGCTTGATTAATATTGATGATATGGGTAGTACAAGAGTAGATCTACCATGAGATCGGAGAGGCTAAACCCTAGAAGCTAGCCTATGGTATGATTGTTGTTGTGTATGTTGTCCTACGGACTAAAACCCTCCGGTTTATATAGACACCGGAGAGGGTTAGGGTTACACAAAGTCGGTTACAATGGTAGGAGATCTGAATATCCGTATCGCCAAGCTTGCCTTCCACGCCAAGGAAAGTCCCTTCCGGACACGGGACGAAGTCTTCAATCTTGTATCTTCATAGTCCAGGAGTCCGGCTGAAGGTATAGTCCGGCTATCCGAACACCCCCTAATCCAGGACTCCCTCAAGGCCAAAGAAGCCCAAATAAAAAAAGAGGCCAAAGAAGCCCACCAAAAAATATATATATAATAAAAAATGAGAGAAAAAGAGAGAAGGGGCAGTGCTACTATCCTTTTCCACACTTGTGCTTCAAAGTAGCACCATGTTCTTCATATAGAGAGTCTCTTGAGTTATCACTTTCATATACTAGTGGGAATTTTCATTATAGAACTTGGCTTGTATATTCCGATGATGGGCTTCCTCAAACACCCGAGGTCTTCATGAGCAAGCAAGTTGGATGCACACCCACTTAGTTTTCAGTCTGAGCTTTCATACACTTATAGCTCTTAGTGCATCCGTTGCATGGCAATCCCTACTCACTCACATTGATATCTATTGATGGGCATCTCCATAGCCCGTTGATACGCCTAGTTGATGTGAGACTATCTTCTCCTTTTTGTCTTCTCCACCATCATATTCTATTCCACCTATAGTGCTATGTCCATGGCTCACGCTCATGTATTGCGTGAAAGTTGAAAAGGTTTGAGAACGTCAAAAGTATGAAACAATTGCTTGGCTTGTCATCGGGGTTGTGCATGATGTGAATATTTTGTGTGGTGAAGATGGAGCATATCCAGACTATATGATTTTGTAAGGATAACTTTCTTTGGCCATGTTATTTTGAAAAGACATGATTGCTTTATTAGTAGGCTTGAAGTATTATTGTTTTTATGTCAAATGATAGACTATTGCTTTGAATCACTCGTGTCTTAATATTCATGCCATCATTAGATATGTGATCAAGATTATGCTAGGTAGCATTCCACATCAAAAATTATCTTTTTTATCATTTACCTACTCGAGGACGAGCAGGAATTAAGCTTGGGGATGCTGATACGTCTCTGTCGTATCTATAATTTTTTATTGTTCCATGCCAATATTCTACAACTTTCATATACTTTTGGCAACTTTTTATACTATTTTTGGGACTAACATATTGATCCATTGCCCAGTGCCAGTTCCTGTTTGTTGCATGTTTTTTGTTTCGCATAATATCCATATCAAACGGAGTCCAAACGGGATAAAAAGTGACGGAGCTTTTTTTGGAATATATATTATTTTTGGGAAGAAAAATCCACGCGAGTCGGTGCCCGAGGTGGCCACGAGGCAGGGGGGCGCGCCTGCCCCCCTGGGCGCGCCCTGACCCTCGTGGGCCACCCGTAAGGCGGTTGATGCCCTTCTTTCACCGCAAGAAAGCTAATATCTAGATAGAGATCGTGTTAAAATTTCAGCCCAATCAGACTTACGGATCTCCGGGAATATAAGAAACGGTGAAAGGGAAGAATCTGGGAGCGCAGAAACAGAGAGAGACAGAGAAACAGCTCCAATCTTGGAGGGGCTCTCGCCCCTCCCATGCCATGGAGGCCAAGGACCAGAGGGGAAACCTTGCTCCCATCTAGGGAGGAGGTCAAGGAAGAAGAAGACGAAGGGGCCCCCTCTCCCCTTCTCTTCCGGTGGCGCCAGAACGCTGTCGTGGCCATCATCATCATCACCGCGATCTACACCAACACGTCCGCCATCTTCACCAACATCTCCATCACCTTCCCCTCTCTATCTACAGCGGTCCACTCTCCCGCAACCCGCTGTACCCTCTACTTGAACATGGTGCTTTATGCTTCATATTATTATCCAATGATGTGTTGCCATCCTATGATGTCTGAGTAGATTTTCGTTGTCCTATCGGTGGTTGATGAATTGCTATGATTAATTTAATTTTCTTGCGGTTATGTTGCTGTCCTTTGGTGCCCATCATATGATTGCATGCATGGATCACACCCTAGGGTTAGTTGTATGTTGATAGGACTATGTATTGGAGGGCAAGAGTGACAGAAGCTTCAACCTAGCATAGAAATTGATGCATACGGGATTGAAGGGGGACAAATATACCTTAATGCTATGGTTGGGTTTTACCTTAATGAACATTAGTAGTTGCGGATGCTTGCTAATAGTTCCAATCATAAGTGCATAGAATTCCAAGTCAGGGATGACATGCTAGCAGTGGCCTCTCCCACATAATACTTGCTATCGGTCTAGTAAAGTAGTCAATTGCTTAAGGGGCAATTTTGCAACTCCTACCACCACTTTTCCACACTCGCTATATTTACTTTATTGTTTCTTTATCTAAACAGCCCCTACTTTTTATTTATGTACTCTTTATTATCTTGCAAACCTATCCAACAACACCTACAAAGTTCTTCTAGTTTCATACTTGTTCTAGGTAAAGCGAACGTCAAGCGTGCGTAGAGTTGTATTGGTGGTCGATAGAACTTGAGGGAATATTTATTCTACCTTTAGCTCCTCGTTGGGTTCGACACTCTTACTTATCGAAAACTGTTGTGATCCCCTATACTTATGGGTTATCACCAGCATTCAAGTTTTCAGGAAAGATTATGAACTAACCATATCCACAATAACACTTAGGTATCATGTTTACTCATATCAATGACACAATCAACTAGCGAGCAATAATAGTAAATCTCGGATGACAACACTTTCTCAAAACAATCATAATATGATATAACATGATGGTATCTCGCTAGCCCTTTCTGAGACCGCAAAACATAAATGCAGAGCACCCCTGAAGATCAAGGGGAGACTGGAAATTGTAATTCATGGTAAAAGAGATCCAGTCAATTCATACTCAGTGTAAGCTAACAATAATACATGCAAATGACAGGAGTGCTCTCCAACTGGTGCTTTTTAATAAGAGAGTGATGACTCAACATAAAAGTAAATAGATAAGCCCTTCGCAGAGGGAAGAAGGGATTTGTAGAGGTGCCAGAGCTCGGTTTTTCAAATAGAGATGAATAATATTTTGATCGGACTTTCATTGTCAACATAACAACCGAGAGATCTCGATATCTTCCATGCTACACACATTATAGGCGGTTCCCAAGCAGAATGGTAAAGTTTATACTCCCCCAAGCTTAGGCTTTTGGCGTAAGTTGGTCTATGCCCATGGATCAAAGCTGCCCTCTCGGGTGTACTAAGGAGGGTCCTCGGGTTGCCACTAGTTGGCGATCTCCTCCGGATCTCATTGATAAAAAGACTGACAGGGAGGATCAGATAGTGGCTCCGGCTATGGAGATGATGTCAGGCTATGGTATGCCTGAACGGCCTCCGACAAAACAATGTACGTGCCTGAAAATATGTCGAACAAAGAGGGAGCAGGCAAGGTAATAGTCTCAAAGTAATTCTTATCAAATATTAGTCTATAGTTAAGCATCTTCTTCTTATTATTAATAATAAAATCATGTTCGACCATACTCTTATAATCTAGAAAAACACGATGCAGCAACTTTTCCTCTTTCTCCTAATGCCTAATAGGTATGTTAAAGTGTGCAGCAAGGCGTGAGGTGAAGATGCCTCCCAAGACGGGACCCTTTGTACGGTTCAGATTTAACCGTTTAGCAATAATATCGCCTAAACTAAAAGTGGTATCATGAAACAAAGCATGGCGCAAAATAACAATATCAGGGGCACTAAGATTTGCACAGTTCCCGTAACCAATTAAGCATCTACTAGCAAATATTGCAAAGTAACGTAGAACAGGAAAAATGTATGCTAGTGATTCTTGCATCGGAAATTTTCCTTGGTTCCCCTAAAGCAATTCATATCAATAAATCCCTCCACATCATTACGATGTGGTTCCTCTATGCTGCCCTCAAAGGGTATCCTACAAACCCGACAAAAATCATAAAGTGACATCTCCTTATGCTCATCATGTAAATAAAATTCCACCGAAGGTGGCGATCTCCTAGTATGGAAATGAAAATCTTGCACCAAAATATTGGTGAGTAGGAGATACTGTTCACGCTGGTCATGGAGGAAGTCAGTGAGGCCTGCATTCTCAACCAAATAATAAAAATCTTCATAAATCCCGGCTTCTCTCAAGAACTCATCACAAGGCCATTCGCACAGCCGAACCTCCGCAGTATGAGGGAGATTATACTTGGGCTTCTTATTCTCTTCACTTTGCTTATCCTTCGAGCTTTGGCTTGATGAGCCCCTCAAAAATCTCTTCATCTTTTACTAAAAATTCCTGAAATTTTTACTAACCTAAAATAAAAGTGAACCAAACTCAACAAGATTGATAGCAACTACTCCTACAAGTGCCTAGAGGCCATATTATGCATTAAAACTACTTTTGACCACATAAATTTTGACATGCAAGCTCAAGAACAGGGTCACCTAAGCAGCAAAAAAATTCAATAAATAAAGCACTAGAACAAAAACTAATTGGACCATTGGAGGAGTCACATACCGAAGAACAATCCCCCAAAGCAGTTCTGTGAATGGAGCTTTGAGCAAGGAGATCGAAAAATGGCCGCAAGATGAGCTAGAACATGGGTTTGAGCTGGTGGATGATTTTTTCTGGAGGAAGACGAAGTGTGTGGGTGCAAGAATAAGTGGAGGGGGCCATGTGGGGTCCAGGAGGCAGGGGGCGCGCCCAGGGGGTGGACGCGCCCTCCACCCTCGTGGGCACATGGTGGGTCCCCCTGGTGTGTTCTCAGTGCCAATAATTCTTAAATATTCTGGAAAAAAAATCATATTAAATTTTTAGCGCATTTGGAGAAGTTTTGTTTTGGGGGTATTTTTTATTGCAAGGATAATTCAGAAAACAGACAGAAAATACTATTTTTACTTTATTTAATACAAATAACAGAAAGTAAAAAGAGGGTACAGAAGGTTGTGCTTTCTAACTTCATCCATCTCATGCTCATCAAAAGGAATCCACTAACAAGGTTGATCAAGTCTTGTTAACAAACTCATTCCGATTCGCATGAAACCGGAGAAATATCGAATAACACTAGGTTACCTCAACAGGGATATGCACGTCCCCAACAATAAGAATATCATATTTCTTCTTGACAGTAGGAAGAGGAAATTCAAAACCTCCAATAATAGTTGTTGAAATTTTTCCAATAGAATTGATACTGTGGACTTGAGGTTGTTTCCTTGGAAAGTGTACCATATGCACATTACCATTAACATGAAAAGTGACATTATCTTTGTTGCAATCAATAACAGCCCCCGCAGTATTCAAAAAGGATCTACCAAGGATAATCGACATACTATCGTCCTCGGGAATATCAAGAATAACAAAGTCTATTAAAATAGTAACGTTTGCAACCACAACAGGCACATCCTCACAAATACCGACAGGTATAGCAGTTCATTTATCGGCCATTTGCAAAGATAATTCAGTAGGTGTCAACTTATTCAAACCAAGTCTACGATATAAAAACAGAGGCATAACACTAACACCGACTCCAAGATCACATAAAGCAGTTTTAACATAGTTTCTTTGAATGGAGCATGGTATAGTTGGTACTCCTGGATCTCCTAGTTTCTTAGGTATTCCACCTTTATAAGTATAATTAGCAAGCATGGTGGAAATTTCAGCTTCCGATATCTTTCTTTTATTAGTAACAATATCCT
>NC_053024.1:79478796-79602485 GCF_003073215.2 Triticum urartu | reverse complement strand
GTAAAAGTAGCTGCACCTATTAAAGTTGAAGAAAAGACTGTCACTTATAATGATCCTATTGTTCCTACTGCTTTTGTTGAGAAACCACCTTTCCCTGTTAGAGTAAAGGATCATACTAAAGCTTCAACTGTTGTTCGTAAAAGCAATATTAGAACTTATACAGCCCCTGAGCAAGTTAAAGTAGAACCTAATATTGCTATTGTTAAAGATCTCTTGTCTGATAATATTGATGGGCATTGAGGGAGTCCTAGATTAGGGGGTGTTCGGGTAGCTGGACTATACCTTCAGCCGGACTCCTGGACTATGAAGATACAAGATTGAAGACTTCGTCCCGTGTCCAGATGGGACTTTCCTTGGCGTGGAAGGCAAGTTTGGCGATGCGGATATTCAAGATGTCCTACCATTGTAACCGACTTTGTGTAACCCTAACCCTATGCGGTGTCTATATAAACCGGAGGGTTGTAGTCCGTAGGACAAAATCAACTCCATACACAACAATCATACCATAGGCCAGCTTCTAGGGTTTAGCCTCCTTGATCTCGTGGTAGATCTACTCTTGTACTACCCATATCATCAATATTAATCAAGCAGGAGTAGGGTTTTACCTCCATCGAGAGGGCCCGAACCTGTGTAAAACAAAGTGTCCCCTGTCTCCTGTTACCATCCGGCCTAGACGCATAGTTCGGGACCCCCTACCCGAGATCCGCCGGTTTTGACACCGACATTGGTGCTTTCATTGAGAGTTCCTCTGTGCCGTCACAATCAGGAAGGATGCCTTCTCCCGTCTTTAAAGACGGCGCCGTTGCTAAGGGAGCCTTGGCTGTCGGACAAACCCTCTGGCTAGGTGGTTTCCTCATGACCTCCTGTTCGGCTGTTGCGCCGACGGTGACCTCTCGGGTCATCAAAAGCAACCTACACGCCAGCTCAGAGCTCGTCGAGCAGCTAGATCCAATGGAGCTCTCTTCCGTAAATGAGCTCTTGGATCGCATCACCGCCATGGGGGTCGCTACGGATTACGACCAGGTTGGGCTTAAACCCGATCTAAGAGAAATTGACTCTCCCCAAGTCACCCACCACGTTGCCGTGGTAGAGGCGCAGTGCGGTGACCCTTCATCTATTTTAAGGACTAGCTACATCCGAATTCCCGACTCCTCCAAGCCGGATACCCGCGGAGGGGAGGATGAAACTCAAGACCTGAGCTTAGAATCAGGCAACGGGCTAGATTCGTTGGACAACATCCAAAAATCCGAACTTCAGAGTTCGGAAACTCTTCGACCTCCGAATCTTGGATTGGGTAAGGTTTCAGATTCACCGACACCCGCCCACCCGAACATAAGCGATCTCTCCCGAATCAGGCAGAAGCCCGAGGAAACAGTACATCATTACTGGGCCAGATTCCTCCTGGTTATGAACAGGATAAAGGATTACCGCGAGGAAGACGCTATCTTAATTTTCTGCAGTAATTGCACGGACGAGGGAATCCTTAACGCCGTAAGTCGTCGTGATATTACACGCTTCGCTGACTTGGCGTCCATAGTACAAAAATATTGTGCGATGGAAAGCGCCTGGAAAACCAAAATAAAATTTTGGGATAATCCGGCCTTGAATAGTAATCCCGTCCGAACTAAGAGGGTGCATCGTCATAGGACACCCGGGATAAACACCAAAAAGCCAAAACCCTCTACAGGGCATGGAACCGTACTGGAAAGGTGGCTCGATGGACCCTGTAGAATTCACAGTACAGAGGACTCCACACCAACTCACAGCCTTAGAGCATGTTGGATACTCCGGCAGGTGGCCAAAATTGGCAAGGACCTCTTAATTCGGGAGGCCGCAGAAAACCAGCCCGAGGACACCAGTACCGTTCTCACAGTCTTCGAGACTTTCGCATCAAACAATGTGAAAAAAAGAACACTCCGCAGCCTAGCCGAAGTCTATCAAGTTGCATCAATAAATCCATGGAGCGACACTGCTATTACCTTCAATGCAAGTGATGAACCTAAATTCCGAACAGCCCGAGCACCAGCCGCATTAGTCCTTAGTCCCATAGTGGACGGCTTTCGCCTCACCAAGGTGCTCATGGATGGAGGCAGCGGACTGAACCTCATTTATGAGGAAACCCTTCAAAAAATGGAAATAGACTAGAACCGCGTCGAGCGAAGCAGCACAACCTTTAGAGGAATAATCCCTAGTCGGGAAGCGCGCTGCACAGGAAAAATCACACTAGATGTGGTGTTCGGCATGCCGGATAATTACAGGTCCGAAGAAGTCACGTTTCAGGTGGCCCCGTTCAAGAGCGGACATCACGCTTTACTGGGACGGGAAGCATTCACAATCTTCCAAGCAATACCCCATTACGGGTACATGAAGCTTAAGATGCCCGGGCCGAACAGAATTATCACTCTAGCTAGTGATCCGGACATAGCACTCCGCGCCGAAAACAAGACGGCCGCATTAGCCCTTGAAGCACTATCCGAAGCCTTAGCGGACGAAGAACTGACTGCGCTGCGCTCCACGGTTAACAGGGATGATGTGATAGTCGATAAGAGATCCAAATCCACATCCTTCAAGCCAGCTGACGAAATAGTCAAATTCCAGGTCCATCCAACGGACCCCAATAAAACAGCTTCCATCGGGGCATGACTGAGCCCTGATGTAGACGCCGCACTGTGAGAGTTCCTACAAGAGAACTGGGACATTTTCGCCTGGCACCCTTCAGACATGCCAGGGATCCCACGCAGGCTGGCCGAACACAGCTTAAATATCCTAAAAGGATTCAAACCTGTCAAACAAGCCCTTTAGCATTTTTCCGAACCCAAGAGACAGGCCATGGGAGAAGAGCTAGCCAAGTTATTGGAGGCCAGATTCATTAGAGACATAAAACATCCGGACTGGCTAGCAAACTTGGTAATGGTACCAAAGAAGGACAAATCCTGGCGCCCGTGTGTTGATTTTAAAGACCTTAACAAGGCTTGCCCAAAGGATCCCTTCCCCCTCCCCCGTATCGATCAAATTATCGATGCCACCACAAGACACGAATCGTTGTGTTTCCTCGACGCATACTCTGGTTACCATCAAATCAAGATGGCAGAATCAGACCAAGCTGCAACAGCATTCATCACACCATACGGCCCATTCTGCTTTAACACAATGCCCTTCGGGCTGAAAAACACCGGCGCAACATATCAGCGCATGATCCAGACATGTCTGGCAAATCAGATCGGCAAAACAGTGGAGGCGTACGTGGATGATGTGGTCGTCAAATCAAGACATGTCGAATCTCTAATAGGCGACTTGAGGCTTACATTCGATAACCTCCGAAAATATGACATCAAGCTCAATCCGGAAAAATGCGTCTTCGGCGTTCCAGCCGGAAAGCTCTTGGGCTTCATTGTATCCAGTAGAGGAATTGAAGCAAATCCAGCCAAGATCCGAGCTTTGTCACAATTGGATATCCCAAAGGACCTCAAACAAATACAAAAATTAACCGGATGCGTGGCGGCTTTGAGCTGCTTCATCTCTCGCTTGGGAGAAAAGGCACTACCCCTCTATCGCCTCCTTCGGCGCACCGAACACTTCGAGTGGACGGAGGCCGCCACGGCCGGACTTGATGAAATAAAAGCCATATTGGCAACAAACCCAGTCCTGGCCGCGCCGAACACCGGCGACCCAATGTTATTGTATATTGCAGCAACACATCAAGTTGTCAGCGCAGTGCTCGTTGTCGAGCGGGAAACGGACGGACGCAAACTCCCCCTTCAAAGGCCGGTCTACTACGTATCCACCGTCCTCACTCCATGCAAATCACGGTACCCGCATTATCAAAAGATTGCATACGCGGTATTCATGGCATCCCGGAAGCTACGACACTACTTTCAAGAGTGTTCCATAACAGTAGCCTCGGAAGTACCACTCAACGATATTATCAACAACCGCGACGCAACGGGCCGGATTGCAAAATGGGCCATCGAGCTCCTCCCGTTCGATATAATCTATAAGCCACAGCGAGCTATCAAATCGCAAGTTTTGGCCGACTTCGTCGCAGAATGGACGGAGGCCGAGCTCCCTAAAGAGTACGGCACATACTGAAACTGGATTATGCATTTTGACGGCTCCAAAATGTAGGCCGGACTGGGGGCCGGCGTCGTCCTGACGTCCCCCACAGGAGACACAGTCCAATATGTGCTCCAGATCATGTACACGGATTCCAACAATGCAGCCGAATATGAGGCCCTCCTACATGGTCTTCGGATAGCAGTATCCATGGGTATCCAGCGCCTAGAGGTACGCGGGGATTCAAACCTCGCGATATCCCAAATAAATGGAGACATCGACGCCAAGGACCCAAAAATGGCAGCTTACCGCAACGCCGTCCTAAAAATGTCAACTCGGTTCGAAGGGCTGGAGTTTCACCATATAGCCCGAGAAAACAATCAAGCAGCGGACGTCCTGGCACGCATCGGAGCAAAACGCGATGCAGTCCCCCCAACATCTTTTTGGAAAGATTGTTCAAGCCATCCGTAACATGGGAGGGGGAACCCGTAAATAACAGCCCGGACCCAACCGCACCACTCGACGCCGAACAATCTGACACAATTGGAGGCCCTGCCAATGAAATTACACCTTCAGCCCACGTAATAATGGCGGTCATCGCCCCGTGGACAGAAACTTTCCTAGCCTACCTTACTAGGCAGGAACTCCCAGAGGACCAAAACGAGGCCCGCTGCATAGTGCGGCGATCTAAAGCCTATAGAGTCCACGAGGGAGAGCTTTACAAGAAAAGCACTACCGGAGTCCTTCAAAGGTGCATCTCCGAAGAGGAAGGGCGGAACCTTCTGGCTGAAATTCATGCCGGACTCGGTGGTCACCATGCCACTGCGCGGTCCCTTGTTAGCAAGGCTTTCCGTACAGGCTTTTATTAGCCGACGGCCCAGGCAGACGCTCAGGACTGAGTCCAACGATGCGCTGGTTGCCAACTTTTTGCCAACCAAAGCCATATGCCACCCACCGCACTCCAAACTATACCCTTCACCTGGCTTTTTGCGGTCTGGGGGCTTGACATGGTCGGACCCCTTAAAGGTGGGACCGATAGAAAAAAATACTTACTGGTCATCGTGGACAAATTCACCAAATGGATAGAAGCCAAGCCTGTTAAAACGGCCGAATCCGGACCTATGATAGACTTCATATCCGGGGTGGTACACCGCTATGGCGTCCCCCACAGCATCATAACCGATAACGGTACAAACTTTACCGTCGACGAGGTAAAGCTCTGGTGCAAAAACATGGGCATCAAGCTCGATTATGCTTCCGTCTATCACCCACAAACCAACGGCCAGGTCGAACGTGCAAATGGTCTTATCATGAGCGGCATTAAACCCAGACTGGTGCGGTCCCTCAAGGAATCTAACACGCACTATGTAGAGGAGCTCGACTCTGTGTTATGGGGGCTGCGGACCACGCCGAATCGCACCACCAGATACACAACATTTTTTATGGTGTACGGCGCAGAGGCAGTCCTGCCCTGCGACATAATTCATGACTCACCTAGAGTGCGCATGTACGAAGAAAGAGAAGCCGAGCTCGATCGGCAGGACAACTTGGACACCCTGGAGGAGGAGCGTGACGTGGCAAAAGCCCGTTCCGCATTTTATCAACAGCAGGCCCGAAGATATCAAAGCAGAGAAGTAAGGGCCAAAAATTACAATGTTGGTGAGCTAGTTCTACGCCTGTCGGATAAAAAAAGGACAAACTCAAGCCCAAGTGGGAAGGTCCATTCATAATCGACCAAGTCCTGACTAGCGGGGCGTACCGTTTGCGAGATGCGTCGGATAACCGACTCAAGCCGAACCCGTGGAACACCACCCGTCTCCGAAGATTCTATGCCTAGCGCCGGACTCTGTGTTCGTCTCCTTCCTGTGTCCATTTTTTGCATTTTTCTGTCTTACATTTCTCTCCTTCCCCTCTTTTCTTTTGTAGCCCTTAAAGGCTTACCTAGTGATGTGCCACTCGCGCTCATTAAACTTGGGGGCTTCTTTAACAGAAACTTATTTATACGGGCTTCACGCCCAACACATGCGTCAAACTTCCGCATGTACCTTTTTCTTCACCATTATATGCATCGATATGACTTATGTTTTGGCCAAGCTGGGTTGCCTGGCTCCTGTGCTTACCCCTACGTTCCCGATTGTTCGGCTAGGTGGTAAAGGGAGCACCTCTGCGATTGTTACTGCTGAGTCAGCCGGATGTGTACCTCAGACTGGGTGAAGCCGAAAGCTAGCGTTCTTAAGAGAATATTCGGTCGGTGAGATAAAAGATGATCTTTTTGATTTTTCATATATGCCCCCAGATGCTTTTTTTGCGTCTTTTTACGCAGTCCGGACATGCACTTTAGGGCATGCCTCCCAGCGAAAGGAACCCCTAATGGAACTATTCTCTCTGGAAGATGTTTCTTACTAACCATGTAATATAACATAACTAGTTGGGCACTTGTATGATAAAGCACTAATGACCCCTATGCCTGGTCTCCACGCATACCACGGTTCTTATATAACCGCTATGGTATTCGGACACACTCCGGACTGTCAGGTCCCGAGGTCGAAGCGAAAAGGTCGGCAACGACAAACGATCTACAATCCGGCTAGAAGGCATTACACATGTCAATTCAAAATTACATAGTCATTCTGACTGATTGTATTCCTCTTCTATACCATCTAACAGGCTGTCTAATTTATAGCCCTGCTGGGAATACTTCGCGGCCAACTCTACTTGGCCGTATACTAAGCTCACAGGGATCTCCTTCCCGTCAGGCCCTACTGGTCCGACCTCGGCCAGGTGGTTTGGGTCAAACTTCGTAAAGCGGGTCTTCACCATGGCCCAGGATTCCCTAGCGCCTTGTCGGCAGGCCGATATCTTCCACAACCGGAAGCGCCGCCGAGCACCCTTCAGCTTCTCCGCAAGCTCTCCAAGGCCCTCGGGCATGGAGTGGGCAGGCCATAAGGCTTGGGCAACACCTCGCATTGCCTACCGAATTCGCTCGTGCAGTTGCATGAGTTCGGGAAGAAGGTCACCCGTAGAACCGGGCATCTCCTCCGCAGGACGACCTGTGAGCATACCTACAGACATTACTCTGTTAGTCGACTTCCTCGCCGAACTCCTTTTTCAAAGTTCGTTCAAGCACTTACTAAAAATGCCGCATCGAAGCCGCTGATTCTCCTTCGTGGAGTCCGACAGCTGGCCACGAACATCTTTAAGTTCGACGTCCAGCTTGGTGTTGGCATCCTGAAGATCATTCTTCTCTCGCCTCACCCTTGTCAACATACTCTCACCAGCCTTTAGCTGGCGTAAGAGTTGTTGTTTGTCCGGATCGAGTCCGGCGCCATCTGCAATATGATTTGTCAGATTTACACCCACACCGCACAATACTAATCTTTCGAAGTGTATCTTACCTGAGGGGGTCTCTTTGGGCTCCCCTGCTGCGGCTAGTGCGGCCTCTAGTTGGGCCTTGCACTTTTCCAGTTCCTGGGACAGTACGGTATTCTTCTCTGTAAGAACCTGCATATTAAATGATCCTTAAATCAGTTGCTCTAACTATTTCAAGTCTCGGGGGCTACTGGTATATATATATTTGACCAAAATTTTCTTACCCGTATGTCTTTTACATACTGCTCCGTGGCTCTGGCTAAACCATTTTGAGCGGCACAGAGGTACGCATCTCCCGAATTAAAGGCATCTAAAGCCTCTTGGGAGAAACAAGCGTCGCGTAGAACTGTCCGAAGACGCCTATGGTTCATGGCACTCTCCACTTCAGAATTTGTGGCAGACAGCCTGTCCTCATCCTCTATCGGAGGAGCGTCCGGTACGCGCCTTGTGCTCACCTTCGCTTCCTGGCCAGCCGTTGGAGCCTGGCTGGTGGAGGCGCGATTGGCAACCTCTCCGGATATAGTCCGGCGAGGTCTCTTCGTTCTGAAGATAGCACGAACGTTAAATATGCCCTGACAGAATAACACCAGGGAAACAGAGGGTGCGCTATACCTTTGTGCCGGCATTTCAGTCCGGACTTCATTCCTTTTTGCCCCACGGGGCCCTGCGGCCCCTCGTTGGCTAGCCGCCGCAGGTTCGGTCTCCTGCCTTGGAAAACTCCCCTGCAAAACACGGTTGTCGTCAGAAACACCGAAATACGCGAGAATGCAATCTCTCTTAAGGGAATGAGACTCTGGTCTCTGTCACCTGGGAGGCCGGAATTAACCCTGGGTAATCAGCCAGGATGGCTACCAAGGTATTGTCCTTGCTTAGATGATGGAACACCCCGTCGATAAGATCCACCGATATGTCCGGATCCTCTTTGGAGTCCGGATTGAGGGACCGTTCTGGGTCCTCAGGCTGTGGAGGGCGGCTTCTTATGTCCTTTACCTCCTGTCGCAGTTCCTGCATTGAAGTCGTTAGACTACCTATATAACCATGGGAGTATAAAATGAACGGGCAAGTACAATTGTTCACTTACCCAACTTGGAGGATCGTACATACTGAATCCGGCCTGCGGATTGACGCAGATGAATTCCTCCTTTTCTCCCTTATACAAAGAGGATAAGATCTTTACTAAGGCGGCGGATGAGTTCGGCCCCTTACGACCGTAACGCGTGGCGTCATCCTCCCCGTTGAAATCCCACATGGGGTGGCCTCTATATTGAAGCGGCTGCACCCCCCACATGATGCATGCGGCCATGACTCCAATCATGGTTAGTCCGGAATGAGCCAACAGTCTTATCCGGCCCATCAGGTAAAGGACGTCTCTGTTACTTTCTCTTTGAGAGCTCCGCGGACGCCAGCTCGAGCGTTTCTTCAATGGAGCACTGTTGAACTCAGGGAGACCGGCCCGGATAGGGTCCGGTAGCGGGACGTCATCTATGTAAAACCATTCCGAAGGCCAGTCCTCGGACACCTTCTTTGGGGTTCCGGATAGGTATCCGGTCCCGGCGATGCGCCATACTTCGGCTCCGCCCACTTGATATATAGACCCCTTTTCAGAACGGGGCACCAGGCAGAATAACCTCTTCCACAACGCGAAATGAGCCTCAACGCCTAAAAATAACTCGCAAAGGGCGACGAAACCTGCAATGTGTAATACGGAGGCGGGCGTGAGATTGTGCAGCTGGAGGCCGTAGAACTCCAGAAGCCTGCGGAGGAAGGGGTGAATTGGAAATCCCAGTCCCCTCATTAGATAAGGGACAAGGCACACCCGCTCTCCTTTAGAAGGATTGGGGGTGCTCTCCGCTTGTTTTCCGCCATTATAGGTGGCGAGACCGGCTCGGACCGGGACCATACATGCCTGAGGGAGGAATCCCTTGGCCTGAAGTGACGCTAACTTGCTATGCGGGATGGTGCAACTCTCCCAGTCCCCGGGTTTGGGACCGGAGGGACGAGGGGAGGAGCTGCGACGGCTGGTCATGTTGGAATGGACATTTGCTGGAGGCGCTCTGATGATGACTCGCGGAAAGGAGAAGATGTGGTTTGGACCTAAATCCCCATCCCGTTAAATAGGCGGCTCGTTTATATGGCTAGGGGTGTAGATGTAAAAACGCCCCGGCTTTTCGCATTTGTTTAAACACATGGAAGACGGCCATTATTGGGCATGGAAGCCGAGGAGGACTACATTACAAAAATCAGACATTATTCCTACAGGTACACAAGATTTGGAGAAGAACCCGCCTTGCAATGCCGAACAATCTGCGCGCCGGACTCATCGTCATTGAAGCCTGGTTCGGGGGCTACTGAGGAAGTCCTGGATTATACCTTCAGCCGGACTCCTGGACTATGAAGATACAAGATTGAAGACTTCGTCCCGTGTCCGGATGGGACTTTCCTTGGCGTGGAAGGCAAGTTTGGCGATGCGGATATTCAAGATCTCCTACCATTGTAACCGACTCTGTGTAACCCTAACCCTATCTGGTGTCTATATAAACCGGAGGGTTGTAGTCCGTAGGACTGAATCAACTCCATACACAACAATCATACCATAGGCTAGCTTCTAGGGTTTAGCCCCCTTGATCTCGTGGTAGATCTACTCTTGTACTACCCATATCATCAATATTAATCAAGCAGGAGTAGGGTTTTACCTCCATCGAGAGGGCCCGAAACTGGGTAAAACAAAGTGTCCCCTGTCTCCTGTTACCGTCCGGCCTAGACACACAGTTTGGGACCGCCTACCCGAGATCCGCCGGTTTTGACACCGACAGGCATGTTATTCAGTTCGAAGGTGAAACTGCTAGAATTGCTAAACCTTGTGCTAAAGATAAACATAGACCTGTGGTAGGCGTGCCTGTTATTTCTGTTAAAATAGGAGATCATTGTTATCATGGCTTATGTGATATGGGTGCTAGTTCTAGTGTTATACCTTATGACTTGTATAAAGAAATCAAGCATGAAATTGCACCTGCTGAATTAGAAGATATTGATGTCACAATTAACTTGCCAATAGAGATACTATTTCAGCGATGGGAATTGTTAGAGATGTTGATGTCTTGTGTGGGAAAACTAAATATCCTACTGATTTTCTTGTTCTTACTTCTCCGCAAGATAGCTTTTGTCCCATTATATTTGGTAGACCCTTCTTGAACACTGTTAATGCTAGGATAGATTGCGAAAAGAATGTTGTTACTATTGGCTTGGATGATATGGTTCATGAGTTTATTTTCTCTAAATTTAGTAAAAAACATCGTGAGGAAGAATTACCTAGTAAGGATGAAATTATTGGTCTTGCTTGTATTGCCGTACTTCCTAGTGACCCTTTAGAACACTATATGCTAGACCATGAAAATGATATGTTCATGAATGAAAGAAGGGAAATAGATGAAGTATTCTTTAAACAGGAACCTATTCTGCAACACAACTTGCCTGTTGAAATTTTAGGGGACCCTCCTCCACCCAAAGGTGATCCCGTGTTTGAGCTTAAACCTTTGCCTGATAATCTTAAATATGCTTATCTTGATGAAAAGAATATATATATCCTGTTATTATTAGTGCTAACCTTTTAGAGCATGAAGAAGAAAGATTATTGAAAACTCTAAAGAAGCATCATGCTGCTATTGGATATACTCTTGATGATCTTAAGGGCATTAGTCCCACTCTATGTCAACATAAAATAAATTTGGAAGCAGATGCCAAACCAGTTCGTGATCCTCAACGACGTCTGAATCCTAAAATGAAAGAAGTGGTAAGAAAAGAAATACTCAAGCTTCTGGAGGCAGGTATAATCTATCCCGTTGCTGATAGTCAGTGGGTAAGTCCTGTCCATTGTGTCCCTAAGAAGGGAGGTATTAGTATTGTTCCTAATGATAAAGATGAATTGATTCCACAAAGAATTATCACAGGTTATAGGATGGTAATTGATTTCCGCAAATTAAATAAAGCTACTAAGAAAGATCATTACCCCTTACCTTTTATTGGTCAAATGCTAGAAAGATTATGCAAACATACACACTATTGCTTTCTAGATGGTTATTCTGGTTTCTCTCAAATACTTGTGTTGGCTAGAGATCAATCAAAGACTACTTTTACATGCTCTTTTGGTACTTTTGCTTATAGACGTATGCCTTTTGGTTTATGTAATGCACCTTCTACCTTTCAAATATGCATGATGGCTACATTCTCCGACTTCTGTGAAAAGATTTATGAGGTTTTCATGGACGATTTTTCCATCTATGGTTCCTCTTTTGATGATTGCTTGAGCAATCTTGATCGAGTTTTGCAGAGATGTGAAGAAACTAATCTTGTCTTGAATTGGGAAAAGTGCCACTTTATGGTTAATGAAAGGTATTGTCTTGGGGCACAAAGTTTCTGAAAGAGGTATTGAAGTTGATAAAGCCAAGGTCGATGCTATTGAAAAGATGCCATGTCCCAAGGACATCAAAGGTATAAGAAGTTTCCTTGGTCATGCCGGTTTTTATAGGAGGTTCATTAAGGACTTCTCAAAAATCTCTCGGCCTCTGACTAATTTATTACAAAAAGATATACCATTTGTCTTTGATGATGATTGTGTAGAAGCATTTGAAATACTTAAGAAAGCATTAGTCTCTGCACCTGTAGTTCAGCCACCTGATTGGAATTTACCCTTTGAAATTATGTGTGATGCTAGTGATTATGCTGTAGGTGCTGTTCTAGGGCAAAGAGTTGATAAGAAATTAAATTTTATTCATTATGCTAGTAAGACTCTAGACAATGCTCAAAGAAATTATGCTACTACCGAAAAAGAGCTTTTAGCAGTTGTATTTGCTTGCGATAAGTTCAGACCTTATATTGTTGATTCTAAAGTAACTATTCACACTGATCATTCTGCTATTAAATACCTTATGGAAAAGAAAGATGCTAAACCTAGACTTATTAGATGGTTTCTCTTGCTACAAGAATTTGATTTGCATATTGATGATAGAAAGGGAGCTGAGAACCCCGTTGCAGACAACTTGTCTAGGTTAGAGAATGTTCTTGTTGACCCACTACCTATTAATGATAACTTTCCTAAAGAACAATTTAATGGTATAAGTACTTCTCATAGTACTCCATGGTATGCTGATTATGCTAATTATATTGTTGCTAAGTTTATACCACCTAGCTTCACATACCAGCAAAAGAAAAAGTTTTTCTATGACTTCAGACATTACTTTTGGGATGACCCACATCTTTATAAAGAAGGAGTAGATGGTGTTATTAGACGTTGTGTACCTGAGCATGAACAGGAACAGATCCTACGCAAGTGTCATTCCGAGGCTTATGGAGGACACCACGCTGGAGATAGAACTGCACATAAGGTATTGCAATCTGGTTTTTATTGGCCTACTCTCTTCAAGGATGCCCGTAAGTTTTTCTTGTCTTGTGATGAATGTAAAAGAATTGGTAATATTAGTTGACGTCAAGAAATGCCTATGAATTATTCACTTGTTATTGAACCATTTGATGTTTGGGGCTTTGATTATATGGGACCTTTTCCTGCCTCTAATGGATACACACATATTCTAGTTGCTGTTGATTATGTTACTAAGTGGGTAGAAGCTATTCCAACTAGTAGTGCTGATCATAACACTTCTACTAAAATGCTTAAAGAAGTTATCTTTCCGAGGTTTGGAGTCCCTAGATATTTAATGACTGATGGTGGTTCACACTTTATTCATGGTGCTTTCCATAAAATGCTTGCTAAATATGATGTTAATCATAGAATTGCATCTCCTTATCACCCACAGTCTCGTGGTCAGGTAGAGTTGAGCAATAGAGAGCTCAAATTAATTTTTCAAAAGACTATTAATAGGTCTAGAACGAATTGGTCTAAGAAACTTGATGATGCATTATGGGCATATAGAACTGCATACAAAAATCCTATGGGTATGTCTCCGTATAAAATGGTTTATGGAAAAGCATGTCACTTACCTCTCGAACTAGAACATAAGGCATATTGGGCTATTAAAGAACTCAACTATGATTTTAAACTTGCCGGTGAGAAGAGGTTATTTGATATTAGCTCACTTGATGAATAGAGAACCCAAGCTTATGAAAATGCCAAGCTATTTAAAGAAAAAGTTAAAAGATGGCATGACAAAAGGATACAAAAGCATGAGTTTAATGTAGGTGATTATGTATTGCTATACAACTCTCGTTTAAGATTTTTTGCAGGAAAACTTCTCTCTAAATGGGAAGGCCCCTACGTTATCGAAGAGGTCTATCGTTCCGGTGCCATAAAAATCAACAACCTCGAGGACACAAATCTGAAGGTGGTAAACGGTCAAAGAATCAAACATTATATCTCAGGTAATCCAATAAATGTTGAAACCAATATTATTGAAACCGTAACCCCGAAGGAATACATAAGGGACACTTTCCGGAACGTTTCAGACTCCGAAAAGGAATAGGTATGTGGTACGGTAAGTAAACCGACTCCAAAACAATTTTTAAGGCAATATTTCTCCGTTTTGGAATATTTAGAAAAATAGAAAAATAAGTAGCAGTCCGGGAAGGACACGAGGGCCCCACGAGGGTGGTGGGCGCGCCCTACCCCTCTGGGCGCGCCCCTACCTCGTGAGCACCTCATGTGCCTTCCGGACTCCGTTTTATTGCATGATACGTATTTTGGTCGGTAAAAATTCATTATATAACCTCCCGAAGGTTTTGACTCCCGTATCACGCAAATATCCTCTGTTTTTGT
Organism: Triticum urartu; assembly: GCF_003073215.2. NCBI lineage: Eukaryota > Viridiplantae > Streptophyta > Magnoliopsida > Poales > Poaceae > Triticum > Triticum urartu. The sequence goes on along the minus strand of NC_053024.1, from coordinate 79,588,297 downwards.
TTCGAGCTGTCCCGTTGCAGATTAGATCAACATGTCTTCCCAGGATTCGGAAGGAGAAAGCTATGTGGATGATTACTTAGCAAATCCCAAGGTCTATGGAGATGTGGAACACACGATGGATGGACCATGGAGGAAGAAGAGGACTATGAACCCAAGGGGAAGGAGGAGACGAGCTCAGATGAAGATGAAGCACCATTACCTCAACCTGGGGACATGCACGTGGAGTTCAAAAAGTCAAGTCTCCCTGATAGGGTAAAGAAAGCCAAGTTCGAGTTTATCCCTTTTCGTCTCTTGCAGGAAAATAAGCAGGACCTATGCAAAAAGATAGTAACCCTGGAGTGGGAGATTGATGATCTGAGGGATCAAAATGCCGTCCTCAAGCGCAAATTAAGGAAGAAGCCTAATCCATCAACTAAGCCAACATCACCTCCACCTTCTTCACCGACAAAGGAGATATAATCACATGGGTATGGGCACTCCCCTTGACAACTGCCAAGCTTGGGGGAGGTGCCCCGGTATCGTATCACCATCACAACTCCCATCTTTATCGTTTTTCTTAGTTCGATCCTATTAGAAGTATCTTGATCTAGTAGAATAAAGTTTATGGCATGATCTAGTTTTGAGTTTGCTTTATGATCTATATTTGTAATCGAGTCTGTTAGCTATATAATAAAGATTAGTGTTGAGTCAAGGGCTTGATTATTTTGCCATGATCTTGGGTGAATAAAAGAAAAGAGAAAAATAATAAAAAGAAACAAAAAGTTCATATTGATCTTATTGAGAGTAATGACTTCACATAGAAAGAGTATGATGATTAAAAGTTGTTGGGAGTTGGCAGACATAGCTTTGGTCATTGTTGCAATTAATAGGAAGTAATAAGGAAAGAGAGGTTTTCACATATAGATATATTATCATTGAAATCTTTTATGATTGGGAGCACTCATCAAAATATTGTTGGAAATATGCCCTAGAGGCAATAATAAAATGTTTATTATTATATTTCTTTGTTCATGATAATTGTCTATTGTTCATGCTATAATTGTGTTATCCGGAAATCGTAATACATGTGTGAATACATAGACCACAACACGTCCCTAGTGAGCCTCTAGTTGACTAGCACGTTGATCAAAAGATAGTCATGGTTTCCTGACTATGGACATTGGATGTCATTGATAATGGGATCACATCATTAGGAGAATGATGTGATGGACAAGACCCAATCCTAAGCATAGCTCAAAGATCGTGTAGTTCGTTTGCTATAGCTTTTCCGAATGTCAAGTATCATTTCCTTAGACCATGAGATTGTGCAATTCCCGGATACCGTAGGAGTGCTTTGGGTGTGCCAAATGTCACAACGTAACTGGGTGACTACAAAGGTACACTATAGGTATCTCCGAAAGTGTCTGTTGGGTTGGCACGAATCGAGACTGGGATTTGTCACTCCGTACGACGGAGAGGTATCTCTGGGCCCACTCGGTAATGCATCATCATAATGAGCTCAATGTGACCAAGTGGTTGATCACGGGATCATGCATTACGGCACGAGTAAAGTGACTTGCCGGTAACGAGATTGAACGAGGTATTGGGATACCAACGATCGAGTCTTGGGCAAGTAACGTACCGATTGACAAAGGGAATTGTATATGGATTTATTGAATCCTCGACATCGTGGTTCATCCGATGTGATCATCGAGGAGCATGTGGAAGCCAACATGGGTATCCAGATCCTGCTGTTGGTTATTGACCGGAGAGTCGTCTCGGTCATGTCTGCGTGTCTCCCAAACCCGTAGGGTCTACACACTTAAGGTTCGGTGACGCTAGGGTTGTTGAGATATTAGTATACGGTAACCCGAAAGTTGTTTGGAGTCCCTAATGAGATCCCGGACGTCACGAGGAGTTCCGGAATGGTCCAGAGGTGAAGATTTATATGTAGGAAGTCAAGTTTCGGCCATCGGGAATTTTTCGGGGGTACTCGGTATTGTACCGGGACCACCGGAAGGGTCCCGGGGGTCCACCGGGTGGGGCTACCTATCTTGGAGGGCCCCATGGGCTTAAGTGGGAGGGGAACCATCCCCTAGTGGACTGGTGCGCCCCCCTTGGGCCTCCCCCTGCGCCTAGGGTTGGAAACCCTAGGGGTGGGGGGCGCCCCACTTGGCTTGGGGGGCAAGCCACCCCCTTGGCCACTGCCCCCCTTGGAGATTGGATCTCCTAGGGCCGGCGCCCCCCTAGGGACCCTATATATAGTGGGGGGGAAGGGAGGGAAGCCTCACCCTAGCCCCTGACGCCTCCCTCTCCCTCCCGTGACACTCCTCCCTCTCCCTGAGCTTGGCGAAGCCCTGCCGAGATCACCGTTTCTTCCACCACCACGCCGTCATGCTGCTGGATCTTCATCAACCTCTCCTTCCCCCTTGCTGGATCAAGTTGGAGGAGACGTCTTCCCAACCGTATGTGTGTTGAACACGGAGGTGCCGTCCGTTCGGCGCTAGGTCATTGGTGATTTGGATCACGACGAGTATGACTCCATCAACCCCGTTCTCTTGAACGCTTCCGCGCGTGATCTACAAGGGTATGTAGATGCACTCCCCTCTCCCTCGTTGCTAGATGACTCCATAGATTGATCTTGGTGATGCGTAGAAAATTTTAAAATTCTGCTACGTTCTCCAACAGTGGTATCAGAGCTAGGTGTATGCGTAATTTCTATGCACGAGTAGAACACAAAGCAGTTGTGGGCGTGGATATTCTCAATTTGCTTGCCGTTACTAGTCTTATCATGATTCGGCGGCATCGTGGGATGAAGCGGCCCGGACCGACCTTACACGTACGCTTACGTGAGACTGGTTCCACCGATTGACATGCACTAGTTGCATAAGGTGGTTGGCGGGTGTCTGTCTCTCCCACTTTAGTCGGATCGGATTCGATTAAAAGGGTCCTTATGAAGGGTATATAGAAATTGGCATATCACGTTGTGGTTTTGGCGTAGGTAAGAAACGTTCTTGCTAGAAACCTATAGCAGCCACGTAAAAACTTGCAACAACAATTAGAGGACGTCTAACTTGTTTTTGCAGCATGTGCCGTGTGATGTGATATGGCCAAAAGGATGTGATGAATGATATATGTGATGTATGAGATTGATCATGTTCTTGTAATAGGAATCACGACTTGCATGTCGATGAGTATGACAACCGACAGGAGCCATCGGAGTTGTCTTTATTTATTTATGACCTGCGTGTCAACATAAACATCATGTAATTACTTTACTTTATTGCTAAAGCGTTAGCCATAGTAGTAGAAGTAATAGATGACGAGACAACTTCAAGAAGACACGATGATGGAGATCATGGTGTCATGCCAGTGACAACGATGATCATGAAGCCCCGAAGATGGAGATCAAAAGGAGCAAATGATATTGGCCATATCATGTCACTATTTGATTGCATGTGATGTTTATCATGTTTTACATCTTATTTCCTTAGAACGACGGTAGCTTAAATAAGATGATCTCTCGTAATAATTTCAAGAAAGTGTTCCCCCTAACTGTGCACCGTTGCGAAGGTTCGTTGTTTCGAAGCACCACGTGATGATCGGGTGTGATAGATTCTAACGTTCGAATACAACGGGTGTAAGCCAGATTTACACATGCAATACACTTAGGTTGACTTGACGAGCCTAGCATGTACAGACATGGCCTCGGAATATGGAAGACCGAAAGGTCGAGCATGAGTCGTATAGAAGATACGATCAACTTGAAGATGTTCACCGATGTTGACTAGTCCGTCTCACGTGATGATCGGACACGGCCTAGTTAACTCGGATCATGTTTCACTTAGATAACTAGAGGGATGTCTATCTGAGTGGGAGTTCATTGAATAATTTGATTAGATGAACTTAATTATCATGAACTTAGTCTAAAATCTTTACACTATGTCTTGTAGATCAAATGGCCCACGCTAATGTTGCCCTCAACTTCAACGCGTTCCTAGAGAAAACCAAGCTGAAAGATGATGGCAGCAACTATACGGACTGGGTCCGGAACCTGAGGATCATCCTCATAGCTGCCAAGAAAGATTATGTCCTAGAAGCACCGCTAGGTGACGCACCCATCCCAGAGAACCAAGACGTTATGAACGCTTGGCAATCACGTGCTGATGATTACTCCCTCGTTCAGTGTGGCATGCTTTACAGCTTAGAACCGGGGCTCCAAAAGCGTTTTGAGAGACACGGAGCATATGAGATGTTCGAAGAGCTGAAAATGGTTTTCCAAGCTCATGCCCGGGTCAAGAGATATGAAGTCTCGGACAAGTTCTTTAGCTGTAAGATGGAGGAAAATAGTTCTGTCAGTGAGCACATACTCAAAATGTCTGGGTTGCATAACCACTTGACTCAGCTGGGATTTAATCTCCCGGATGATGCGGTCATTGACAGAATCCTTCAGTCGCTTCCACCGAGCTACAAGAGCTTTGTGATGAACTTCAATATGCAGGGGATGGAAAAGACCATTCCTGAGGTATATTCAATGTTGAAATCAGCAGAGGTGGAAACCAAAAAAGGAACATCAAGTGTTGATGGTGAATAAAACCACTAAGTTCAAGAAAGGCAAGGGTAAGAAGAACTTCAAGAAGGACGGCAAGGGAGTTGTCGTGCCCGGTAAGCAAGCTGCCGGGAAGGAGCCAAAGAATGGACCCAAGCCCGAGACTGAGTGTTTTTATTGCAAGGGAAGTGGTCACTGGAAGCGGAACTGCCCCAAATACTTAGCGGACAAGAAGGCCGGCAACACTAAAGGTATATGTGATATACATGTAATTGATATGTACCTTACCAGTACTCGTAGTAGCTCCTGGGTATTTGATACCGGTGCAGTTTCTCACATTTGTAACTCAAAGCAGGAGCTGCGGAATAAGCGGAGACTGGTGAAGGACGAGGTGACGATGCGCGTCGGGAATGGTTCCAAGGTCGATGTGATCGCCGTCGGCACGCTACCTCTACATTTACCTACGGGATTAGTTTTAAACCTCAATAATTGTTATTTAGTGCCAGCTTTGAGCATGAACATTGTATCAGGATCTTGTTTAATTCGAGATGGCTACTCATTTAAATCCGAGAATAATGGTTGTTCTATTTATATGAGAGATATGTTTTATGGTCATGCTCCGCTGGTGAATGGTTTATTCTTAATGAATCTCGAGCGTAATGTTACACATATTCATAGTGTGAATACCAAAAGATGTAAGGTTGATAATGATAGTCCCACATACTTGTGGCACTGCCGCCTTGGTCACATAGGTATCAAACGCATGAAGAAGCTCCATGCCGATGGACTTTTGGAGTCTCTTGATTACGAATCATTTGACATGTGCGAACCATGCCTCATGGGTAAAATGACCAAGACTCCGTTCTCAGGAACAATGGAGCGAGCAGCCAACTTATTGGTAATCATACATACTGATGTGTGCGGTCCAATGAGTGTTGAGGCTCGCGATGGCTATCGTTATGTTCTCACCCTCACTGATTACTTGAGTAGATATGGGTATGTCTACTTAATGAAACACAAGTCTGAGACCTTTGAAAAGTTCAAGGAATTTCAGAGTGAGGTTGAGAATCAACGTGACAGAAAAATCAAGTTCTTGTGATCAGATCATGGGGGAGAATACTTGAGTCACGAATTTGGCATACATTTAAGAAAATGTGGAATAGTTTCACAACTCACGCCGCATGGAACACCTCAGCGTAATGGTGTGTCCGAACATCGTAATCGCACTCTATTGGATATGGTGCGATCTATGATGTCTCTTACCGATTTACCGCTGTCATTTTGGGGCTATGCTTTAGAGACTGCCGCATTCCCTTTAAATAGGGCTCCGTCGAAATCCGTTGAGATGACACCGTATGAATTATGGTTTGGGAAGAAACCTAAGCTGTCGTTTCTAAAAGTTTGGGGATGCGATGCTTATGTCAAGATACTTCAACCTGAAAAGCTCGAACCCAAATCGGAAAAATGCATCTTCATAGGATACCCTAAAGAAACTATTGGGTATACCTTCTACCTCAGATCCGAAGGCAAGATCTTTGTTGCCAAGAATGGGTCCTTTCTAGAGAAAGAGTTTCTCTCGAAAGAAATAAGTGGGAGGAAAATAGAACTTGATGAAGTATTACCTCTTGAACCGGTAAGTGGCGCAGCTCAAGAAAATGTTCCTGAGGTGCCTGCACCGACTAGAGAGGAAGTTAATGATGATGATCATGAAACTTCAGATCAAGTTGCCACTGAACTTCGTAGGTCCACAAGAACACGTTCTGCACCAGAGTGGTACGGCAACCCTGTCTTGGAAATCATGTTGTTAGACAACGCTGAACCTTCGAACTATGAAGAAGCGATGGCGGGCCCAGATTCCTACAAATGGCTGGAAGCCATGAAATCTGAGATAGGATCCATGTATGAAAACGAAGTATGGACTTTGACTGACTTGCCCGATGATCGGCGAGCCATAGAAAATAAATGGATCTTTAAGAAGAAGACAGACGCGGATGGTAACGTAACCATCTATAAAGCTCGGCTTGTCGCTAAGGGTTATCGAAAAGTTCAAGGGGTTGACTACGATGAGACTTTCTCACCCGTAGCGAAGCTGAAGTCCGTCCGAATCATGTTAGCAATTGCCGCATTCTATGTTTATGAGATATGGCAAATGGACGTCAAAACGGCATTCCTTAATGGTTTCCTTAAGGAAGAATTGTATATGATGCAGCCGGAAGGTTTTGTCGATCCTAAGAATGTTGAGAAGGTGTGCAAGCTCCAACGCTCAATTTATGGGCTAGTAAAAGCATCTCGGAGTTGGAACATTCGTTTTGATGAGATGATCAAAGCATTTGGGTTTACACAGACTTATGGAGAAGCCTGCATTTACAAGAAAGTGAGTGGGAGCTCTATAGTATTTCTCATATTGTATGTGGATGACATACTGTTGATGGGAAATGATATAGAATTCTTGGAAAGCATAAAGGCCTACTTGAACAAGTGTTTTTCAATGAAGGATCCTGGAGAAGCTGCTTATATATTAGGCATCAAGATCTATAGAGATAGATCGAGACGCCTCATTGGTCTTTCACAGAGTACGTACCTTGACAAGATATTGAAGAAGTTCAAAATGGATCAGTCAAAGAAGGGGTTCTTGCATGTATTGCAAGGTACGAGATTGAGCACGGCTCAATGCCCGACCACGACAGAAGATAGAGAAAAGATGAGTGTCGTCCCCTATGCCTCGGCCATAGGGTCTATCATGTATGCTATGCTGTGTACCAGACCTGATGTAAACCTTGCCGTAAGTTTGGTAGGAAGGTACCAAAGTAATCCCGGCATGGAACACTGGACAGCAGTCAAGAATATCCAGAAGTACCTGAAAAGGACTAAGGATATGTTTCTCGTTTATGGAGGTGACGAAGAGCTCGTCGTAAAGGGTTACGTCGATGCTAGCTTCGACACAGATCTGGATGACTCTAAGTCACGAACCGGATACGTGTATATTTTGAATGGTGGGGCAGTAAGCTGGTGCAGTTGCAAGCAAAGCGTTGTGGCGGGATCTACATGTGAAGTGGAGTACATGGCAGCCTCGGAGGCAGCACAAGAGGCAATTTTGGTGAAGGAGTTCATTACCGACCTAGGAGTCATACCCAATGCGTCGGGCCCGATGACTCTCTTCTGTGACAACACTGGAGCTATTGTCCTTGCCAAGGAGCCCAGGTTTCACACGAAGACCAGGCATATCAAGCGTCGCTTCAACTCCATTCGCGAAAGTGTTCAAAATGGAGACATAGATATTTGTAAAGTACATACGGACCTGAATGTGGCAGATCCATTGACTAAACCTCTCCCTAGAGCAAAACATGATCAACACCAGAACAGCATGGGTGTTCGATTGATCACAATGTAACTAGACTATTGACTCTAGTGCAAGTGGGAGACTGTTGGAAATATGCCCTAGAGGCAATAATAAAATGGTTATTATTATATTTCTTTGTTCATGATAGTTTTCTATTGTTCATGCTATAATTGTGTTATCCGGAAATCGTAATACATGTGTGAATACATAGACCACAACACGTCCCTAGTGAGCCTCTAGTTGACTAGCTCGTTGAGCAAAAGATAGTCATGGTTTCCTGACTATGGACATTGGATGTCATTGATAACGGGATCACATCATTAGGAGAATGATGTGATGGACAAGACCCAATCCTAAGCATAGCTCAAAGATCGTGTAGTTTGTTTGCTATGGCTTTTCTGAATGTCAAGAATCATTTCCTTAGACCATGAGATTGTGCAACTCCCGGATACCGTAGGAGTGCTTTGGGTGTGCCAAACGTCGCAACGTAACTGGGTTACTATAAAGGTACACTACAGGTATCTCCGAAAGTGTGTGTTGGGTTGGCACGAATCAAGACTGGGATTTGTCACTCTGTATGACGGAGAGGTATCTCTGGGCCCACTTGGTAATCCATCATCCTAATGAGCTTAATGTGACCAAGTGGTTGATCACGGGATCATGCATTACGGCACGAGTAAAGTGACTTGCCGGTAACGAGATTGAACGAGGTATTGGGATACCGACGATCAAGTCTCGGGCAAGTAACGTACCGATTGCAAAAGGGAATTGTATACGGATTGATTGAATCCTCGACATCGTGGTTCATCCGATGAGATCATCGAGGAGCATGTGGGAGCCAACATGGGTATCCAGATCCCGCTATTGGTTATTGACCGGAGAGTCGTCTCGGTCATGTCTGCGTGTCTCCCGAACCCGTAGGGTCTACACACTTAAGGTTCGGTGATGCTAGGGTTGTTGAGATATTAGTATACGGTAACCCAAAAGTTGTTAGGAGTCCCGGATGAGATCCCGGACGTAACGAGGAGTTCCGGAATGGTCTGGAGGTGAAGATTTATATACAGGAAGTCAAGTTTCGGCCATCGAGAAAGTTTCGGGGGTACTTGGTATTGTACCGGGACCACCGGAAGGGTCCCGGGGGTCCATTGGGTGGGGACACGTATCCCAGAGGGCCCCATGGGCTGAAGTGGGAGGGGAACCAGCCCCTAGTGGGCTGGTGCACCCCTCTTGGGCCTCCCCCTGCGCCTAGGGTTGGAAACCCTAGGGGCGGGGGGCGCCCCACTTGGCTTGGGGGGCAAGCCACCCCCTTGGCCGCCGCCCCCCTTGGAGATTGGATCTCGTAGGGCCGGAGCTCCCCCTAGGGACCCTATATATAGTGGGGGGAGGGAGGGCAGCCGCACCCTAGCCCCTGGCGCCTCCCTCTCCCTCCCGTGACACTCCTCCCTCTCCCTGAGCTTGGCGAAGCCCTGCCGAGATCACCGTTGCTTCCACCACCACGCCGTTGTGCTGCTGGATCTTCATCAACCTCTCCTTCCCCCTTGCTGGATCAAGTTGGAGGAGACGTCGTCCCAACCGTACGTGTGTTGAACGCGGAGGTGTCGTCCGTTCGGTGCTAGGTCATCGGTGATTTGGATCACGACGAGTACGACTCCATCAACCCCGTTCTCTTGAACGCTTCCGCACGCGATCTACAAGGGTATGTAGATGCACTCCCCTCTCCGTCATTGCTAGATGACTCCATAGATTGATCTTGGTTATGCGTAGAAAATTTTAAAATTCTGCTACGTTCCCCAACAAATATGACATGCTAAAGAGTTGATGTTGGACAAGGAAGACAACGTAATGAGTTATGTCTTTCTTATATCTGAGATAAAGTATGTTTTCATGGATCCTCTAAGTTGTTGAGCTTGCCTTTCCCCCTCATGCTAGCCAAATTCTCAGCACAAGTAGAAATACTACTTGTGCTTCCAAATACCCTTAAACCAGTTTTGCCATGAGAGTCCACCATATCTACGTATGGATTGAGTAAGATCCTTCAAGTAAGTTGTCATCGGTGCAAAGCAATAAAAATTGCTCTAAATATGTATGATTGATTGGTGAGGGAGAAATAAGCTTTATACGATCTTGTGATGTGGAAGTAATAAAAGCGACGGACTGCATAATAAAGGTTCATATCACAAGGGGCAATATAAAGTGACGTTCTTTCACATTGAGATTGTATGCATCCAACCATAAAAGTGCATGGCAACCTCTGCTTCCCTCTGCGAAGGGCCTATCTTTTATTATTATCCTCTACCTTATGCAAGAGTCATGGTGATCTTCACCTTTTCTTTTTCATTTTATCCTTTGGCAAGCTCAGCATGTTGGAAGGAACATGATATATATATATCTAATTTGATGTAGGGGAGCATGAACCATTATTGTTGACATTACCCTTGAGGTAAAAGGTTGTGGGGCAAAACTATAAGCCCCTATCTTTCTCTGTGTCCGATTAAAACTCCGTAACCACAAGTATTGCATGAGTGTTAGCAATTATGGAGGACTAAATGATAGTTGAGTATGTGGACTTGCTTTTTAGCTCTGACATAGACTCTTTCCGATGTTATGATAAATTGCAATTGCTTCAATGACTGAGATTATAGTTTGTCGGAGCCCAATAAGGTTTATGATTTATACTTTTGCATTGTGAATAGATCATCACTTGAACATAAGTAATCATATGGCAAAATCTATATATGTTGCTGTTATGAGAATAATCATGATGCCTTCATGTCCGTATTTTATTATTATCGACGCCTCAACCTCTAAACATGAGGACATATTTATTGTTATTGGCTTTTCGCTTGAGGACAAGCGAGGTCTAAGCTTCGGGGAGTTGATACGTCCATTTTGCATCATGCTTTTATATCAATATTTATTGCATTATGGGCTGTTATTTCACTTTATGTCACAATACTTATGGCTATTCTCTCTTATTTTACAAGGTTTACATGAAGAGGGAGAATGCCTGCAGCTGGAATTCTGGGCTGGAAAAGGAGCAAATATTAGAGACCTATTCTGCGCAACTCCAAAAGTCCTGAAACTCCACGGAACATCTTAAAATAAATAAATTAAAATCCTCACCAAAGATGAAGGCCAGGGGGCCCACACCCTGCTCACAAGGGTGGGCCCCCCTCCTAGGGTGTGTCCCCCTACCTCGTGGGCTCCCTGGTGGCTCTCCAACATCCATCTTCTCCTATATGAAGTCTTTCGATGAGAAAAAAAATCAGAAGGAACTTTTCGGGACGAGACTCCGCCGCCACGAGGCGGAACCTTGGCGGATCCAATCTAGAGCTCCGGCAGAGCTGTTCTGTCGGGGATACTTCCCTACAGGAGGGGGAAATCATCACCATCGTCATCACCAACTCTCCTCTCATCGGGAGAGGGCAATCTCCATCAACATCTTCACCAGCACCATCTCATCTCCAAACCCTAGTTCATCTCTTGTATCCAATTCTTGTCTCAAAGTCCGGGATTGGTGCTAGTAGGTTGCTAGTAGTGTTGATTACTCCTTGTAGTTGATGCTAGTTGGTTTATTTGGTGGAAGATCATATGTTCAGATCCTATATGCATATTATTACCCCTCTGATTATGAACATGAATATGCTTTGTGAGTAATTACGTTTGTTCCTGAGGACAAGGAAGAAGTCTTGCTATTAGTAGTCATGTGAATTTGGTATTCGTTTGATATTTTGATAAGATGTATGTTGTCTAGCCTCTAGTGGTGTTATGTGAACGTCGACTACATAACACTTCACCATTATTTGGCCTAGAGGAAGGCATTGGGAAGTAATAAGTAGATGATGGGTTGCTAGAGTGATAGAAGCTTAAACCCTAGTTTATGTGTTGCTTCGTAAGCGGCTGATTTGGATCCACATGTTTCATGCTATGGTTAGGTTTACCTTAATACTTTTGTTGTAGTTGCGGATGCTTCCAATAGAGGTTAATCATAAGTGGGATGCTTGTTCAAGTAAGAATAGCACCCAAGCACCGGTCCACCCACATATCAAATTATCAAAGTATCGAACGCGAATCATATGAACGTGATGAAAACTAGCTTGACGATATTCCCATGTGTCCTCGGGAGCATTTTTCCTATTATAAGAGTTTGTTCCGGCTTGTCCTTTGCTACAAAAAGGATTGAGCCACCTTGCTGCACTTTATTTACTTTTGTTACTTGTTGCTCGTTACAATTTATCTTATCACAGAACTATCTTTTACCACTTATTTCAGTACTTGCAGAGAATACCTTTCTGAAAACCGCTTATCATTTCCTTCTGCTCCTCGTTGGGTTTGACACTCTTACTTATCGAAAGGACTATGATAGATCCCCTATACTTGTGGAGCACGAGGTATTGGAGCTTGACTTGAAGACGCGAGAGTCCGAGCTTGCCGTGGCCCTTCAGAGCGCAAAGAATGCCAAGGCCGAAGCCCAAAAGGCCCTCCAGGAGATTGACGTGATGAAGAAGATAGCGGCGGGTAAGGCATTCTATATGCAAAGCAAGCATGTGAAAGTAAATTACGTGTTACTTACCCGAATCCGGAGGTCTCTAGGAGCATTTGCAGATTTTCCCCGCAGCGTGTCGGATGCCGCACAGTTTTACCAGGCCGAGGAGGGAAGCTCAACGGAGAAGTTGTTCTGGTCTCAGTATACTGGGACCGAACACCCGATGCCTCTAAGCGACCAGCTGAAGCAACTGGTCGAGCTGCACAAGGCGGCCGAACAGGCCATGAAGGGCTTTATAGTCCGGATGTGGCCTGGCGACGCCCTTCCCAACAGCTACTTCAGCCTAGTGAGGCGGCTTGTGGATGCCTGCCCACGGCTGGAAGTCATCAAGCGGTCCGTCTGCATCGAAGGTGCACGCCGGGCTTTCGCCCGTGTGAAGGTGCAATGGGCCAAGCTGGACATTGGGAAGCTGATTAAGGAAGGGCCGCCGGAGGGCAAGGAGCATCGCCACCCCGAGATGTACTATGAGGGTGTCCTGGAGGGTGCTCGTCTCATGGCGGGGGAGTGTACGAAAGATATAATATTCGAGTAAATTCGCTCGTGTAATCCTTTATTTATGAAAACTTGTTCATATGTGCTATGCAACGCTTGTTTGAATTTAAAATATTACCTTCTGTTTGGCTGTTTATCAATTCTGAGAGATGGCTAGTCGTCGGCTTCTGCCCCCACGCCACGAGTGCTGGGGTGTTCGGGATAAACCAGAGCACTCTTGTTCCCATTGTTGGGTCCTTCGAGGGAGGTGCTCAGCACAACGAACAAGGCAATCCGACTATAATGCGTTATCACTCTCACTTAGCCATAGAATTCTATAATTTTAAATTTCGGCGAAGCCCCTAGTATTTGGAAGGCCGAATTCGGGGCGCGATACACGCCTTAAGCCGGACATGGCCAACTCCTTGCTCTAAGCGGCATAAGCCTTTAGGGACTCAAAACCTCTTGAACAGCGACCAGTCTCTCGCCTTATCATGACAGTCAGTTTTAGCTTTCTCTACTGAGGTGCTTAGCCCAGCAGAACCGGGGCACAATCGCAATAGTTCTCCCAGTGCTACCTTAGCCGATATAGCGGAACGTAAGGCACCAAAACATGGGAGCCGGGCAAACCGAACTATTGACCAAAGACATGATTCGAAGATGATGCATCTAATGCTATAAGTTTGGAGTGCCGCACTTGTGAAAGTGTTCGGACTTCTCACGCCGTGTTATGGGGTGCTTGAGCCCCTCGCGTATTGGCCGTACCAAAGTGTATGGGTGCTAAATGTCATGACTGAACATATATACATAAAAAGGAATGAATGGAGAGTGCAATAATAGACTGAAGCTAAGCATTGTTTATTTGAAAAAGGTGCATTAAAAGCAGAACGATACAAATAGTGCGATAAGCAAGAGGTGGGACTATTTGACATGTCCCCTCCAGGGGCGAGCTGCGGGATAGTATTTAAGACAGGTATTTTGCTCGTTATAGAGACCACCTGGGAATTCCACAGTGTGACGTAGCTTTCTGCCTCCATGGTTGTTGTATCGTGTGTGCGGCAATTGTACTGCCGTACAGGTCTTCCGAAAGTAAAGTCCTGAAAGTAAGAAAAAATGGTAAAATCGGCAGCCCCTAGTGCGGTTGAGCCGCGTTTTTGGGGCGTGGCGTGGTCGTGCCCCTCCCCCTGTGGCCATGGTATTTTCAGAGCGTAATTATGTACGCGTAGCATGGATTTCGCCGTTTCGCGAGGGCTGGGGTTGGGGCCGCATTGCTACGCTCGCTCGGAACATGCCAGGCGGTCCTGTTGTAGGTTACTCCGGGCGCGTTTGGCGGTGTCCGGACGTTTTATCGCCGGACTGGAGAATTGCCTTGAGAAACTGCTTTGGACTTCCACTGCGAGGGCCGCCGTGTGCTCCTCCGTTCGGAGAGAGCGCTCGGTGTTTCCATTGACTGTAATGACTCCCCGAGGTCCTGGCATCTTGAGCTTGAGGTATGCGTAGTGCGGCACCGCATTGAACTTTGCAAACATGGTCCGCCCGAGCAGTGCATTGTAGCCACTGTGGAAAGGGACTATATCGAAGATTAACTCCTCGCTTTAGAATTATCCAGGGATCTAAAGACCACTTCAAGTGTGACTGAGCCTGTGCAATGGGCCTCTATACCTGGTATGACGCCCTTAAAGGTCGTTTTAGTGGGTTTAATCCTTGAGGGATCTATGCCCATTATGCGCACTGTGTCCTGATAAAGCAGGTTCAGGATACTACCGCCGTCCATAAGGACTCAAGTGAGGTGAAATCCGTCAATGATTGGGTCTAGAACCAATGCGGCAAATCCACCATGGCAGATACTAGTGGGGTGGTCCCTGCGATCGAAAGTGATCGGGCAGGAGGACCATGGGTTGAACTTTGGGGCGACTGTCTCCAACGCGTATACGTCCTTTAACGCACGCCTCCGCTCCCTCTTGGGGATGTGGGTTACGTATATCATGTTCACCGTCTGCACTTGTGGGGGGAAACCCTTCTGTCCTCTATTGTTCGGCAGCCGGGGCTCCTCCTCGTTGGCGCTCTATAGCCCCTTGTCTTTGTTTTCGGCATTTAATTTGCCGGCCTGCTTGAACACCCAACAATCCCTGTTGGTGTGGTTGGCTGGCTTGTCAGGGGTGCCATGTATCTGACACGAGCGATCGAGTATACGGTCCAAACTGGACGGGCCCAGAGTGCTTCTTTTGAATGGCTTTTTCCGCTGACCGGGCTTAGAGCCTCTGAATCCGGCGTTAACTGTCGTGTCCTCAGTATTGTCGTTGTTAATGCGGCGCTTGTGCTTGTTGCGACGTGACCTGCCATTGCTGTCCTTGGTATCCGAATTACCAGGGCTCTTTGACATGTTATTGCTGCGAGCCAGCCAGCTGTCTTCTCCCGCGCAAAAGCGGGTCATGAGTGTAGTGAGGGCTGTCATGGATTTCGGCTTTTCCTGTCCAAGGTGCCGGGCAAGCCACTCGTCGCGGATGTTATGCTTGAAAGCCGCTAGGGCCTCTGCATCTGGACAGTCGACGATTTGATTTTTCCTGATTAGGAACCGTGTCCAGAATTGTCTGGACGATTCCTCTGGCTGCTGAATTATGTGGCTCAAGACATCGGCATCTGGTGGTCGCACATAAGTGCCCTGAAAGTTGTCGAGGAAAGCGGCTTCTAGATCTTCCCAACAGCCAATGGACTCTGCTGGCAAGCTATTGAGCCAATGCTGAGCTAGTCCTTTGAGTTTGAGTGGGAGGTATTTAATGGCGTGTAGATCATCACCGCGTGCCATGTGGATATGCAGGAGGAAATCCTCGATCCATACCGCAGGATCTGTTGTGCCGTCATATGATTCTATATGTACGGATTTGAAACCCTCTGGGATTTGATGAGCCATTACTTCGTCTGTGAAGCATAAGGGGTGTGTGGCGCCTCTGTACTGGGCTATATCGCGACACAGCTCCAATGAGTCTTGCCCGCTGTGCTCGGCCCGGCCGGATTTACTTTTACTGTATCCGGCGTGACGATTATCGTCTCAAGTAGTGGCGCGCCCTCGTGATCCATAGATCGATCTTGCATGTTTTGCTTTGTCCTCCAATACGTCTCGCAGGTCTGGCGTATTTCCCCATGCCTTTTTATTTGAATGGCGTCGGGGTGCAGGCTGAGCTTTTGGCTGGAATGCCTCTCTGTCGCGGCCACGAGGTGGCCGGTCAGCCGCGTCATATGCTTCTTCCTCCAGTCGGGGTAGCAACTTGCATTTTGGGTAACTCGTGGAGGGGCGGTCGAGTTTATATTCCTCGGCTGCCAGGACTTCGGTCGATCTGTCAGCTAACAGATCTTGATCAGCTTGAAGCTGGTGCTGCTTCTTCTTAAGGCTATTTGCCGTGGCTATAAGCCG
The DNA here is from genome assembly GCF_003073215.2 of Triticum urartu. Lineage (NCBI taxonomy): Eukaryota > Viridiplantae > Streptophyta > Magnoliopsida > Poales > Poaceae > Triticum > Triticum urartu. The sequence goes on along the minus strand of NC_053024.1, from coordinate 79,572,000 downwards.
GCCCTTGAAGCGCTCTTGTTCGACGGGATCCTCTAGCACGACGAATTCGTCATCGTCGAGGCTTGCCTCGTCTTCGGAGGGAGGCATGTAATTATCATCCTCCTCATCTGCCGCTCTCTCTGGAGGGCTGGCCTCTCCATCCTCATGCCCTAACTTGTGCTGGAGGGGATTGTTGCCATCTTCGGCACTATCCGGAGTGCTATTATCTCCTATGCCGGTATGACCACTTTTGCTTTGGCGGGACTTAGAGCGGCGATGCTGACGTCGGCGCTTGGGTTGCTTCTTGGAGGGGTCATCCTCCGCTGTCTCGTCGCCATTGCCTTCTTTGGCTGTGTCCACCATGTATATATCGTATGATGAGGTGGCTGTCTAGTGCCCTGTGGGCAGTGGTTCCTCTTCGTCTCCCGCATCGTTGTCCATACCGTTGATGTCTTCGGAGTCGAAGTCGAGCATGTCGGTTAAGTCGTTGACAGTGGCTACTAAGTGGGTGGTGGGTGGGCAGCGAATTTCTTCGTCATCCGCATCCCAATCCTGCCGGACATAGTTCGACCAGGATCCTCCTAACAAGGAGAGAGACCTTAATGAGTTCAGTATGTCGCCAAAGGGAGACTGCTGAAAAATATCCACGGAGGTAAACTCCATGATCGGCGCCCAATCGGATTCGCTAGGAACGGGCGCAGGCAGTTCGGAGTCTGTGGTCGGAGAAGGATCCGGCAGTTTGACAACACGACTCTCATGCAGGGTAAGGTCGATGTTCGGCTCGATCACTGCTGAGGATAAGGCCTCCGTGGCAGGGTCCATCCACCCGTCCATGGACGGCGCAACTGGCTCCGAATTGAGGGTCGGAGGGGCTGCCGGTGCGATCTCTTGAACACTCTGCGATGGTAGAGCTAAATCGTACTCATCATGAGCATGTGATGCACAAGGCAGGGGCTCGAATCCGTTGAAGATCAAGTCTCCGCGGATATCGGCCGTGTAGTTTAAGCTTCCAAACCTGACCTGGTGGCCAGGGGCGTAACTTTCGATCTACTCCAGATGGCCAAGCGAGTTGGCCCGCAGTGCAAAGCCGCCGAACACAAAGATCTATCCGGGAAGAAAAGTCTCACCTTGGACTGCATCGCTATCGATGATCGTAGGAGCCATCAAGCCTAACGGCGACGACACAGAGGAACTCTCAATGAAAGCACTAATGTCGGTGTCAAAACCGGCGGATCTCGGGTAGGGGGGTCCCGAACTGTGCGTCTAAGGCGGATGGTAACAGGAGGCAGGGGACACGATGTTTTACCCAGGTTCGGGCCCTCTTGATGGAGGTAAAACCCTACGTCTTGCTTGATTTATTCTTGATGATATGGGTATTACAAGAGTTGATCTACCATGAGATCGGAGAGGCTAAACCCTAAAAGCTAGCCTATGGTATGATTGTATGTTGTCTTATGGACTAAAACCCTCCAGTTTATATAGACACCGGAGGGGGCTAGGGTTACACAAGGTCGGTTACAAAGGAGGAGATATACATATCCGTATTGCCTAGCTTGCCTTCCACGCCAAGTAGAGTCCCATCTGGACACGAGACGAAGTCTTCAATCTTGTATCTTCATAGTCCAATAGTCCGGCCAAAGGATATAGTCCGGCTGTCCGGAGACCCCTAATCCCGGACTCCCTCAGCGGCCCTTGCCAAGGTTGCCGACCTGGAGAAGATGCTTCAGGAGCTTGACCACGCTGTTGCCCGGGAGCGGCATGGTATGTTGCTCGAAGCGCAGCACCTAGAAGAGTCCTTCTCCAGTAAGTGCTTTCTTTTGGTTTTGTTGTTGCCGGGTTTGGACTCCGGCTTCTTGTTTTTGGTGGCTTCTCTTCTGACTTGCTTTTCTTTTTGACAGGGACCTCTCCAGAGATGCACCGGCTGGCGGAGGAGGCGGTCTGCTTTCAGCGCGAGCCACAGGGGGTCGTCAGTTCCGGGAATGACCCGCGGGTGGCCTAGACCTTCCCGGAGATCGTGGCCGCCGCCAAGGCCCGTCTGCGAGTCTCAAGAGAGCAGATGGGGCGGCTTTCTAGGGCCGGCATGGCGATGACGGCGGCCCTCTGGCCGGGTGCCATCGTGCCGAATAGCTTCACGTGGCTGGCGCGGTGGTTGGAGGCGGGACCGGACAGTCTTCATGAGTGGCGGGTTTCTACCGCCTGTGCCGGCGCCGAGATGGCGCTCCGTTTCGTGATGTCTTGGCATCCGGACCTGGCGCTGGATGCGCGGATGGCCCAGCGGGCCGGCTTGGAGAGCTAGCTGTAGGCGGAGGCTGGACGGATTGCCGCTCGGGCCAGCTGTATCGCCGGGTTCGCCTTCCATGATGAGTTCCACCCGGAGCGGGCGGAGGATGGCGGATTCGTGCCTGCTGACGACTACGGGCCTGCTTCTGGACGACCCGGAGGTCAGCTCTGAAGAGACGGGTGTCTACCATGACGCGGACGCCGGGGAGGAGGATACCGGCACCTCGGCGGACCCGGGGGCTGCGCGATCCGGTAGTGGGGATGCCTGATTTTTTTCACATAGTAAAAATTTCCGTTAGGTAGCAGGTCCACCCACCCACTGGGGGTTAACTGGGTGTAATGAACTCTGGCCTTGGCTTGTTTACGAATTTATGATGTATGAGCGTTGTGAATGTTTGTGCCTTTGCTTTTCATTTTTTCGAGCCGTTTTTGTCACACCCTAGATAGTTCATGCATTAGAGTGCTTGCATCATGTTTAATTTATCACAAACTTGCAAATGGGGATGACAGAACCTCCAGCACCCCCCTGAAACTAACTAGGGTTTACTAAAAATATTTTCAATGAACCTGAAATGCCCTTCTAAAATGTTCACCATCTTTACCTTGGTCCTAAACCTCTGACAAAAATGGTGCACAATTTTCTAGGTCATCCTAAGGTCACTGGATTAAATCATTAGTTATTTGAATTTGGGCATTTAAATGCTAATAAATATTTTAAATGCTCAAATAATTCTAAACTGAAATGTTCCTTGTTGGATTTATTCCAAACAGTGGCCATGAGCAGTTTGGTGATTTTTGAAAGAGTTTAGATATTTTTAGAAATGCCACAAACTTGCAGAAATAAGATAAAATAGAATATATATACATATATATATATATATATATTAAAAAGAGAAGAGCTTACCTGGCCGCAGCCCACCTCCGGGCCCACCTGGCGGCCCAGCACTGTGCTGGCCCGTGCCAGCCAGCTGCTTCTTCTTCGCCAGGCAGGTAGGAGGGACACCGCGACGCCGCCGAGCTCGCCACGGTGCCTGCTGCTTGCCGTTTCGCCCCTGGACGCTCTGGTCGGCCTCCAGGTCGCCCGCTCAACCGCCTGGACACCTCACTCTCCCCCCTGCTCCTCTCTCTCGCCTCTCCTCACCACGGCTGACGCTGTCGCGCCCGTGCCACCATGGAAATCGCGTCCACCGTCGTCCCCGCGCCACGCTGCCGTGTCCAAGAGCTCCATCGTCGTCTGCTTCATCGAGCTAGCCGATCCCCGAGCGCTCGCACGCTCTACTTCGTCTTCTTCGACCTCGTCTTCACCGAATGCCGCCGGACATCCCCTTCGCCATCACCGTCGCACCAGCTCGTCCCTGACCTCACGGTCTGCCTCGTTGTCACTGCCGTGAGCCCTGCTACCTCCTCCTCCTCTCCGTTTGCCTTCTCAAGCACCGAAGCGACCTCAACAAGCTCGGCTGCACCCGTCGCCGCCACCGCACGTCGCCGTCGTGGCCACAACCACGTTGGCTCAAAACCGAGCACGCCATCGTCTTCACCGCACTCGCAGGAGCCCGTAGCAGCACTCCACACACCTCGCCGTGCCTCCTAGCGACGAGTTCGAGCTCGTCCGAGCTCCGGCCACCGCCAAACTCGTCGCCGGCGTCGTTTCCGGCGACCACGAGCCCAACCACTAGCACCACTCGACGCGGCTTGCTCCCAGCTACGCGTAGGTGGCCTCCGCCGTCCATTTGGTCATCGGAGTGCGAATCCCGTGCTGCCCAGCTGCGTTTGGCCTCGCCGGTAGCTAAACGCCAGCGAGTTTGACCCTGCTGACCGAGTTTGACCCTGGGTGGACCCAGTTTGACCCCCTGGGTCTATGACAAGTGGGACCCGTCTGCTAATTAAGTTAGGATTAGGACTAACTAAAAAATAGTTAGACTAATGACACTGACATGCGGGACCCATTGGTCAGGTTTGACCTGGATCGTCTCCGTTGACTGCTGACGTCACCCTGACGCAATGCTGACACAGTAAATCATTTACTGAATTACTCTTATACATGAAATTCCAGAAAAAAAATTTAAACTTCAAAAATTAATCTATAACTCCAAATGCAAAGATTTATATATGAAAAATGATCAGAAAAATCCAATATTTCCATCTGTAATGGTTTCATGCATGTTAGAACACTTTAACCTTGCTGTTTAAGTGAAACAAACTAATGCAATAATATGACTTCATATCATGAGCTTTCATTTGAATCTTTGATTCAAACCAGCCTGTTTTACAATGTATTAGCCAAAACACACCCATATTGCCATGTCATAGCATGCATCATATTGTTGCATATTTCCATGTGATGATTGTGTTCTGTTGTGTTTTTCGTGGTAGGTTCTGCCTCTGAGGATACCTACGAATATCCGACTGAAGGGCAGTACCCTACTACCACTCCATCACGCAAGCAGCCCCATTGATCATATCGATACAATCCCATGTTCTTGATCGTGCTCTCATTTACTGCATTTAAGACAACAATGTTTCAAACTGCTGTGTGCTGCGGTAGTTGAAGCCATTTCCTCTGCATGACTTGTCATTGCCACGGTAACTAGATGAAACCCACTAGCATGTGTAGGAGTTGATTGAGCCATGTCTGTGTTTCCTAGCTTGCTATGCCTGCTATGCTTAGAGTCATGTCAAGTCTGGTTCATCTGGGGAGATGGGCTAGAGTGAAATGATTATGTCGGTAATGTGAGTGATGTGTTCAACACGATTTGGTAAAGGTATCGATGAGAGGCCATGTAGGAGTACATTATGGGTTCTTTCATTGGAACCGTCCTTAAGCACCGAGATCTGTATGTGTGATTTAAGAACCAGCTACTACCATGCATTGGGCCCGAAACCAATGGACCCTCTCGGCTTCTTAACCACCCTAGTCCTCTGTCCAGGAGTTGCAACTAGTTTCTGGTGTTTATAGGATAAGTGTTGGCGGCCGTGCGTAGCGCTGACCCTAGGGGTGGGCTATGACGCGGTAGATACACCATGGCTGTCGGGACCCCGATTTCAAGTCACATCAATCTAGCCGGTAACACCTCATGTCACTTTGCGGCCTCACGCACGGTATCCCCACGGGTGTCGCCCTATCCTGGCCCGGGACCGTTTGCGCCTTTTGGCTCACGTATATGATTGTGTCGCTAGCATCCATATGACTGAGAACCCGGGCCAACATGGCTAGTCGTGAACCCAAAGAGGAACTAACCTATGGGGACAGGCATACATGATTCACATCGAGCGTGTCGGTCAGCAGCGTGTGATTCCGGGCTGTAGCACTGGGCTAACAAGACTCCAGGGAACCCGGGCTGTAGCAGGCTAGGCAGGACTCCGTATGTCACTGCATGACATTTCCCTGAAAGGACAGACACAGGAACGAAGTGAAACACATGCCGGCCAGTCAAGTGTCCTGAGCAGTAGTGCTGGGCTAGCAGGACTCCGGTGAACCGGGCTGTAGCGGACTACTATGGCTCAAGGAAGCACTAGACTACATTTCCCCATAAGGGAGACTGCTAAGGATAAACAACTAGATTTTCGAATCCCACACATAGCAATACACGTCACACGTACGCATAACATGCAAGTATGTGTTGTACAACATGGCATCACAACATAACGCAAACTCATATAGATAAAGGCTCAGAAGAGCTACATAGCATTAAATACAAACAGGGGTCACATGCCCCATCATTCAGAGCATACAAGCAACGGAAGCATTACATGTCTGAGTACAGATAACTACAAAAGAAAAAGGTTGAGAATCCTGACTATCTACAAGACCCTCCGAAGGTACAAGATCGTAGCTGAGGTAATAAGCTACTCGTCGAAGCCCAAGCGGTACTACTAGTGAGACAGCTGTCTCACCTGCAAAACATAAATAAAGCAAACGTGAGTACAAAGGTACTCAGGAAGACTTACATCAGATCCTATCATACATGCATTTGTATCAAGAAGGTAATGTGGGTTTAGTTGCAGCAAGCCAGCTTTGACTCAGTGGCTATCCTGTTCTACGACAACGAGAAACTTCTTTGAGATGAGGCAGCGCACACGAGTCCACTAATCACCACATCAATACACTACTATGGATTCATCCTCGTCTCCTTACGAGAAGGCCATCCATAGCACTCACACTTGTCTTGAGCATTTTAGAGTATCCACTTAAAGTTGTCTATGTACCACGTAAGCATCCAAGAAGTCCATAACCAAGGACACGGCTATTCGAATAGATCATGATAACCCTGCAGGGGTGTACTTCTTCACACACGCTCTCACCACTTATCACCATATACACGTCATGTATCTCGGCAACCTTCAAGCGGGAGCCTGGCGAGGGTGTCGGCCACGACCTGACTAACCACACAAGACTCTAGTCCAGGTTTATCGCCTATTTGGGTTCCATCCGCAAGGAGATCCGGCCGGGGTTTCGCTCACGGCCCCAAACGATGTGTAAAGGGTTCCCGAGCCCACCATCCGGGTGCCACTCAGTACACCGGGCCACGTGTGCCTAGTCTGTCCCAATTCCACCCTGCCGGGAGCCACTCCGTAGAAAAATAGCACTACCTACAAACTCCAGAAACTATTTGCAACTCCTGGATAGAGATGAAGGCGGTTAATAAGTCGATCAATGACTACGAAGATAGCATTATTCCCTTTCTTGGTCCTGGGAAAGCCGGTGATGAAGTCCATACCAACTTTATTCCATTTCCACTCAGGAATAGCTAAAGGTTGAAGGGTGCCAGCAGGTCTTTGATGTTCTGCCTTAACGCGACGACAAACGTCGCAGTTAGCAATAAACTGAGCAATTTCTCTCTTCATCCTAGTCCACTAGAACCTCTGGCGTAGGTCCTGATACATCTTAGTACTACCGGGATGAATCGTGAGAGGAGATTTATGCGCCTCCTTAAGGATTAATTGTCGAAGATGTTGATTCTTGGGAACCACCAAGCGACTCTCAAAGAAAACAACATCACGATCATCTATAGAGAAACTACCACCAACTCCCTTGTTAATGTTTCTCTTGATCCGGGAAATTCCCGTATCCTGCTACTGAGCAGAGATGATTTGATCCACAAGAGTAGGTTTCGCTACCAAGGTAGAAAGGAATCCATGAGGAGCAATGTGAATATGAAGCTTACAGAATTCCTCATGGAGAAGTGGTTTGCCCTGCTACAACATAAGATTGTTGCGGTAGGACTTACGACTTAGCGCGTCAGCCATGACATTCCCCTTGCCTGGGGTGTAGGTAATCCCTAAGTCGTAATCTGGATCAACTCCAGCCAACGTCTTTGCCTAAGGTTCAAATCTGGTTGGGTGAAGATATACTTGAGACTCTGGTGGTCGGTGTAAATCTCGCAACATTTACCAAGAAGGTAATGTCGCCAAGTCTTAAGTGCATAGACTACGGCTGCAAGCTCTAGATCATGTGTAGGATAATTCTCCTCTTGTGGATGCAACTGTCGAGATGCATAGGCAATCACATGGCGATCTTGCATAAGAATGCAACCAAGTCCCTGTCGTGAGGCGTCGCAGTAGATAACAAAGTCTTTAGTGAAATCCGGTGGCACAAGTATGGGAGCAGAAGTCAGGCGCCTTTTCAGTTCCTGAAAACTGTGCTCACACTGTGGGGACCACTCAGACTTTTTATCTTTCTTGAGAAGTTCCGTGAGAGGTTTGGCCACTTTGGAGAAGTTCTCAACGAAGCGGCGACAATAACTGGCTAGGCCAAGGAAACTCCTAACTTGCTTAACTGTTTCAGGCGGAGTCCAATCAAGAACGGCCTGAACTCTCTCGGGATTAACGGCAATGCCGTTGCCAGAGATCACGTGGCCGAGATAGGTCACTTCTGGCAACCACAATTCACACTTGGATAACTTGGCACAAAGGCGGTGCTCTCTGAGTTTTTCTAGCACAAGTCTAAGATGTTCGGCATGCTCTTCCTTGTTCTTCGAGTAAATAAGGATATCATCAAGGTAAACCATGACAAACCTATCTAAGTACTCCATGAAGATTGAGTTCATCAAGCGGGAGAACGTAGCTGGAGCATTGGTTAGACCAAAGGACATGACGGTGTACTCGTACTGACCATAACGAGTAACAAAAGCCGTCTTAGCAACGTCCCCATTTCTGATCTTGATTTGGTGGTAGCCTAACCTCAAATCCATCTTTGAAAAGACTGAGGATCCAGCGAGCTGATCATACAGATCGTTGATCCTGGGGGGCGGATACTTGTTCTTTATCGTGACCAAATTAACGGGACGATAATCTACAACCATCCGGTCCGTACCATCCTTATTCTTGACGAAGAGGACGGGGCAAGCCCAGGGAGAAGAACTTGGACGGATGAAACCCTTTTTCAAGGATTCACCGAGTTGTTTCTTAAGCTCAGCTAGTTCTAAGGGTGCCATCTTGTAAGGTCTCCTAGAGATTGGAGCGGTTCCTAGAATAAGATCTATGACAAACTCTACATCTCTGTCAGGTGGAATACCTGGCAGTTCCACTGGAAAGACATTAGGAAAGTCACGGACTACCGAGATATCTTCAAGGTCTGGAAGAGGGTTGGCGTCGGTGTCAAAACCGGCGGATCTCGGGTAGGGGGTCCCGAACTGTGCATCTAGGCCGGATGGTAACAGGAGGCAGGGAACACGATGTTTTACCCAGGTTTGGGCCCTCTTGATCTAGGTAAAACCCTACGGCCTGCTTGATTAATATTGATGATATGGGTAGTACAAGAGTAGATCTACCACGAGATCAAGGAGGCTAAACCCTAGAAGCTAGCCTATGGTATGATTGTTGTATATGGAGTTGATTGCCTGCGGACTACAACCCTCCGGTTTATATAGACACCGGATAGGGTTAGGGTTACATAGAGTCGGTTACAATGGTAGGAGATCTTGAATATCCGCATCACCAAGCTTGCCTTCCACGCCAAGGAAAGTCCCATCCGGACACGGGACGAAGTCTTCAATCTTGTATCTTCATAGTCCAGGAGTCCGGCTGAAGGTATAGTCCGGCTACCCGAACACCCCCTAATCCAGGACTCCCTCAGTAGCCCCTGAACCAGGCTTCAATGACGACGAGTCCGGCACGCAAATTGTCTTCGGCATTGCAAGGCGGGTTCCTCCTCCAAGTCCTTCATAGAAGATTGTAAACCCCAAGTGTAGTGTCCGGCTCTGCAAAATAAGCTTCCACATATTACCATAGAGAGAATAATATTAACACAAATCAAATCTGCTGACGTATTCCGCAGTGCGTCATCACACTACAGCCAAGTCCTTCACTCAAATCGTTTTCACTTTTCCACCTCAGCATGTTTCGCGAGGCGGTTTCCTTGGCACGTCTTGTCAAAGCAGAGATCGTGTACCCCCCTTTTACGGGATTCTCATTAATACGGACGTGGGTAACACAACCGCGCCACTTATCACGGTGCTTGGGAGGCAAGCGAGTTTTACTAGGAAGGTGGGGACGCACAACCGCATCCGCCCATATAAGGGGACAAGGATCCAGCTTTTTACCTACGCCTTCTTCCTCCTTTGCCTATCCATCTCCTGCGCACCCGAGCTCCAGCGCCCAAGCCCACACTTCCCACCTCAACCTTCTCCAGTAATGTCCGGAGCGGGAGGCAAGTGGATGGTCTCCTCCGCCCCGGAGGGCCAAGTCAAGAAGCTAAGGAAGGCCGGATACCTGTCCACGGACATCGCGCACTGGCTTCCCAAAAGGGGCAGCTTCTCCCCACCCCAAGGCCCCATGAGAGGGTAGTATTTCTCCCCCACTTCCTCCGCGGACTGGGTTTTCCACTCCACCCATTTGTCCGGGGGCTCATGTTCTACTACGGCCTGGATTTCCATGATCTGGCTCAAACTTCATCCTCAACATCTCGGCGTTTATCGTCGTGTGCGAGGCTTTTCTCCGTGTCCGCCCTCATTTCGGCCTCTGGCTCAAGACTTTCAACGTCAAGCCCAAGGTGGTGCGCGGCAGCCAGGCGGAGTGCGGAGGCGCCATGGCGGGCAAGATGGCCAACGTCCTATGGTTCGAGGGCTCTTTCATGGAGACCCTAAAGGGATGGCAATCCGGGTGGTTTGATATCACCGAGCCGCGCGATCCAAAATGGACCGCAGCCTCCGAGTTCCGATCCGGACCCCCCACGCGGCTTATGTCCTGGAAAGAGACGGGCCTGTCATGGCGTGACGAAAAAGAGGTGACCGGATTGCAAACATGCATCCAGTCCCTGGTGAACAAGCCAGTACGGCTTGTTAATGTAATCCAGGTTATGCTCGTCCGCCAGATCCTCCCGTGCCAACAACGGGATTTTAATCTGTGGGAGTTTGACTCGGCGCAGCATCAAACCCTCAGCAGGCTCTTCGACACGACGTACGAAGACGCCTGGAAGATGCTATTCAAGGGCGCCGAGGCTCCCGCCTCCGCTTCCGAGAACCGCGGATACAGCTCGCAGCGTCACGCTCGCGAGGTAAGCCATCTACACCTTTTATAGGATGTTAAGCTTTTTTCATAGGTTGACTCTATGCGGGATCTAAACTCCCTTACCTTTGACAGGCTTGGCGGGCGATATCCGGACCGATTAACTGTCCGTCTCCGCTGCCCAAAGACCCAGCCCCAGCTCTACTAGTGAAGCTGCTGGTTCTGGCGCCTTATGTGGTGCCGGAGAAGAAGGCCAAGAATAAGAAGATCACGGGGACTCGAAAGAGTGCCCGCAACGTGTTGGTGTCGGACTCGTCATCTGACGAGTCCGAGATGCCCTCCTCCCGTGAAAACGAGGAGGAGGAAGAAGAAAACTCTCCCCCCCAGCAGAGGGAGGAGAGAAGAGGAAGGCCGCTCCAACGGGGGAGGCCGAGGGCTCTAGGAAAAGGAAGACCCCTCCGCCAGACTACGCCCCCAATGCCGAAGAGTGCAAAGAGGAGTGGACAAACAGGGCCAAGCGTCCGGCGAGATCGTAAGTTCGAATATCAGAGTAACTCATGATGTTCCTTTGTTGCACAGCTTTCCCTAATGTCGAATGTAATTATGCAGTCCGCCCCGGGCCGAATTCGACGAATCGTCGGGCGGCTCCCTGGACTCATCGGACATGAACTCAGTTCCGCTCGCTATCTCCCCCCGCACTGCAGACGATGCCGAAGTGGCGTCGTGACAAGCTCCGGGGCAGGAGGAGGTGGTCCCGGAGGAGCCGCAAGGCAACCTCCCGGACTCCAGGAGTGAAGGGGATAAGGCTCCCAGGGCTCTCAGTCCGGCTTTGTGCCGGACACCACGCCGGAATCTTCCACAGTTCCGGACCGCGGTAGGCGAACTCCTTCCAAGAGGAGCAAGCCTTCTGAGCCGGCGGCCTCCGTCCAACCGGAGGTGCCGGACAATCTGCTAGAGGTGCTTGACGACGCCTCCATCGACGAGGGGCACCGTACTATTATGAGTACGGTGATCCAGAAGGTTCAGTCCGCCAAGAGCGGACTGACTGAAGCTTGCGCTAGCCTTCTAACAGGCTTCGAGGTAAGTAAAAATATGTAAAAATATTACCGCATAGACAGTAGCCCCTGATGCTCTGTTTGGCATTCGGAAAGAAAAGCCGAATAGAGGATCTATTAAATTTCACAGGAGTCTAAAAAAACAGTCAATATGCGTATGCAGGCTTCGCTGCTATCCACCGCCGCACTGACTGCGGAGGTGGGTGTCCTGAAGCAGGACCTCGAGCGGACCGAGCAAGAGCTCGGCCTTGCCAAGCGGCGGCTCGAGGAGGAAGAAGGTAAGAAATACCTTACAGAAAAAGTGCCTATGAAAAGGCTTGATTGCAAAAAGAGTAACAGGATTGTACTACTTATTGTAGGGGCCACGACTGAGGTGGCGACCCTTAAGCAGGCGCTATCTGAGGCCGAAAAGAAAACGGCCGCGGAGCGCACCGAGCGAGACAGACTTGGGGCTCAGGTCAGCGAGGTGCAGCAAGAGCTTCAGGCTCTCATGAAAAAACATGAGAGTTTGGAGCTGGAGTCAAAGGCGCAAGCATCCGAGCTTGCAATGGCCCTAGAGGCTGCCAAGTCTGCCAAGGCCGAAGCCCAAAAGGCCCTCCAAGAGTTGGAGGAGATGAGGAAGATAGCAGCGGGTAAGGCATTCTTTATGCAAAGCAGAAATATAAAAGTGAACTACCTGTTACTTACCCGAATCCGGAGCTCTATAGGGGCATTCGCAGATCTTCCCCGCAGCGTATCCGACGCCGCCGCATTCTACCGAGCTGCAGAGGGTAGCTCGACGGAGAAGGTGTTCTGGTCTCAGTATTCTGAGGTCGGACACCCTGTGCCCTTGAGCGACCAGCTGAAACAGCTGGTCGAGCTCCACAAGGCGGCCAAGCAGGCCATGAAGGGCTTCATAGTTCGGCTGTGGCTCGGAGAAGCCCTACCTGGGGGCTATTTCGGGCTGGTGCGGCGGCTGGTGGAGGCCTGTCCGAGGTTCGAGGTCATCAAGCGCTCCGTCTGCATCGAAGGTGCCCATCGGGCCCTTGCCCGTGCAAAGGTGCACTGGGGTAAGCTGGACGGTGAGAAGCTTGTGAAGGACGAGCCGCCGCCGGGGAAGGAGCATCGCAAGCCCGAGAACTACTACAAGGATGTTCTTGCAGGTGCCCGCCTTGTGGCAGATGAATGTACCAAGGATGTGATTTTTGAATGAACTCGCTCGTGTTTATCCTGTGCGCTGAAAACTTGTTCATATGCGCTAAGCAATGCTTATTGAATTTAAAATATTACTTTTTGTGCGGCCTTTTATCAAAAATTGAGAGATGGCCAGTCGTCGGCTTCTGCCCCCATGCCACTAGTGCTGGGGTGTTCGGGATAAACCTGAGCGCTCTTTTTCCCATAGTTGGGTCCTTCGAGGGAGGCGCTCAGCACAACGAACCAGGAAATCGGACTATAATGCTTGAATACTCTCACTTAGCCATAGAACTCTATAATTTTAAATTTTGGCGAAGCCCCTAGTTCGGAAGACCGAGTTCGGGGTGCTATCCACGCCTTGGCCGGACAAAGCTAGCTCATTGCTCGAAGCGGCATAAGCCTTTAGGGACTCGAAAAACCTCTCGAACAGCGACCGGTCTCTCGCCACATCATGACAATCAGTTTTAGCTTTCTCCACTGAGGTGCTTAACCTAGCTGAACAGGGGCACAATCGCAGTGGTTCTCCTAGTGCTACCTTAGCCGATAGAGCAGAACGTAAGGCACCAAAACATAGGAGCCGGACAAACCCAACTATTGACCCAAATCATGATTCGGAGCCGATGCATATAGTGCTATAAGTTCAGGGTGCCGCACTTGTGAAAGTGTACGGACTTCTCACGCCATTATGACGGGTACTGAAGCCCCTGGCGTGTTTGCCGTACCATGGTGTACGGGTGCAATCATGTCATTTAATAAACATAAATGTGAAAAGAAGATAATGCAAAAAAATAGACAAGAAGCTAAGCATTGTTTATAGAGAGGCTATTTATCAGAGCTGAACGATACAAATAGTGCGGTAAGCAAAAGATATTGGGCTATTTAGTATGTCCTGACCAGGGGCAGGCCGCGGAATTGTATTTAAAACAAGTATACCGCTCGTAACAGAGACCACCTGGGAGTTCCATAATGCGGCATGGCTTGTCTGCCTCCCTAGAGCTTGCATCGTTTGTGCGGCAGTCGAATTGCCGAACAGGTCGTCCGAAGTATGGAGTCTGGAAAGTAAGAAAAAATAAAAATAAAAAAAGAATCCGGTAGCCCCTAGTATGTTTTAAGCCGTATTTTGGGCATGCCGTTATTGTGCCCCTTCCCCTGTGCCCATGGTATTTCAAGGGCGTAGTTATGTACGCGAGGTACTGGTTTCGTTATGTCGCGAGAGCTGGGGTTGGGGCCGCATTGCTACGCTTGCTCAGAGTGTGCCAGGCGGTCCTGCTGTGGGTTACTCCGGGCGCGCTTGGCAGTGTCTGGCTTTTTGATGGCCGGACTGGAGAATTTCCTGAGAAGGCTACTTTGTACCTCCTCTACGAGAGCCACCATGTGCTCCTCCGTACGGAGGGAGCGTTCGGTGTTTCCGTTTACCGTGATTACTCCTCGAGGGCCTGGCATCTTGAGCTTGAGATATGCATAGTGCGGCACCGCATTGAACTTTGCGAATGCAGTTCGTCCGAGCAGGGCGTGATAGCCGCTGCGAAACGGGACTATATCGAAGATTAATTCTTCGCTTCAGAAATTGTCCGGAGATCCGAAGACCACGTCAAGTGTTACTGAGCCTGTACAGTTGGCTTCTACACCTGGTATAACGCCTTTGAAGGTCGTTTTTGTGGGCTTAATCCTTGAGGGATCTATGCCCATTTTCCGCACTGTATCCTGATAAAGCAGCTTCAGGCTACTGCCGCCGTCCATGAGGACTCTTGTGAGATGAAATCCGTCGATGATTGGGTCGAGAACCAATGCGGCGAAGCCGCCATGACGGATGCTAGTGGGATGGTCCCTTCGATCAAAAGTGATCGGGCAGGAGGACCATGGGTTGAACTTTGGGGCGACTGGCTCCATCGCGTATACGTCCCGTAGCGCACGCTTCCGCTCCCGCTTGGGAATGTGGGTTGCGTATATCATGTTCACCGTCCGCACTTGTGAGGGAAAGCCCTTCTGTCCATTGTTGTTCGGCGGCTTGGGCTCCTCCTCGTCGTCACTGTGCAGCCCCTTGTCTCTGTTTTTGGCCCTTAACTTGCCTGCCTGCTTGAACACCCAACAATCCCTGTTAGTGTGATTGGCTGGCCTTTCGGGGGTGCCATGTATCTGGCACAAGCGATCGAGTATTCGGTCCAAACTGGACGGGCCCTGAGTATTCTTTTTGAATGGCTTTTTCCGCTGACCGAATTTATAGCCTTTGAATCCGGCATTGACTGCCGTGTCTTCATTGCTGTCGCTGCTAACGCGGCGTTTTTGCTTATTCCGACGTGTCCTGCCACTTTTGTCCTTGGTATCCGAATTACCAGGGTTCTTTGATAAGTTGTTACTGCGAGCTAGCCAGCTGTCTTCTCCCGCGCAAAAGTGGGTCATGAGTGTCGTGAGGGCTGCCATGGATTTCGGCTATTCCTGTCCCAGGTGCCGGGCAAGCCACTCGTCGCGGATATTATGTTTGAAGGCTGCTAGGGCCTCTGCTTCCGGACAGTAGACTATCTGGTTTTTCTTTGTTAGGAACCGTGTCCAGAATTGTCTGGCAGATTCCTCTGGCTGCTGAATTATGTGGCTTAAGTCGTCGGCATCCGGTGGTCGCACGTAAGTGCCCTGGAAGTTGTTGAGGAATGCGGCTTCCAGGTCCTCCCAAGAATCGATTGAGCCTACTGGCAAGCTATTAAGCCAATGTCGGGCCGGTCCTTTAAGTTTGAGCGGGAGGTATTTGATGGCGTGTAGATCATCGTCGCGTGCCATGTGGATGTGAAGTAGATAATCCTCGATCCATACCACCGGATCTGTTGTGCCATCGTAGATTCGATGTTTACGGGTTTGAAACCCTCTGGGATTTTATGATCCATTACTTCATTCGTGAAGCATAGCGGGTGTGCGGCGCCTCTGTACTGGGCTATATCACGACGCAGCTCGGAAGAGCTATGTCTGTTGTGTTCGGCCTGGCCGGATTTGTTGTATCCGGAGTGAAGATCATTGTCACATGCCGTAGGGCACCTGCGCGATCCGTAGATCGATCTTGTTTGTCTTGCCTTATCCTCCAGTATGTCTCACAGGTCTGGCGCATTTTCCCGTGCCTTAGTCGAGCAGCGTCGGGGCATGGCTTTGGTGGAGGGCCGAGAGGCCTCTCTGTCGTGTCCGCGAGGTGGCCGGTCTGCCATGTCATGCGCTGGTGATGTAGGTGCTTCCTCCTCTGATCGGGGTAGCGGCCTGCGCTTCGGGTAACTCTTGGAGGGGCGTTCGAGTTCATACTCTTCGGCCGCAAGGACTTCAGTCCATCTGTCAGCTAGCAAATCTTGGGCAGCTCTAAGCTATTGCTGCTTTTTCTTGAGGCTGCTTGCCGTGGCTAAAAGCCTGCGTTTAAAATGCTCTTGTTCGGCGGGGTCTGATGGTATGAAAAATTCGTCGTCATCGAGGCTTGCCTCGTCTTCGGAGGGAGGCGTATAGTTATCATCCTCGACCTCTCGGTCTGCCACTCTCTCATGAGGGCTGGCTTCTCCATCTTCCTGTGCCGAATCTTGCTGAGGTGGGTGTTCTTCGGCGCTATCCGGGGTAGTATTATCTCCCGTGCCGGAATCACCGTTTTTGCTTTGGCGGGATTTAGAGCGGTGCCGCTGACGCCGGCGCTTTGGCTGTTTCTTGGGAGCGTCATCCCCCACTGTTCCATCGCCATCTCCATCTTTTGGAGTATCCACCATATATATGTCATATGACGAGGTGGCCTTCCAGCGCCCTACAGGTGCTGGTTCCTGTTCGTCTCCTACATCGTCGTCCATGTCGTCGATGTCTTCGGAGCCGATGTCAAGCATGTCGGTTAAATCATCGACAGTGGCTACAAAGTGGGTGGTGGGTGGGCTTTGAATTTCCTCGTCGTACGTATCCCACCCTCGCTGACCATAGTCCGTCCAGGGCTCTCCTGATAAAGAGAGAGAGACTTAAGAGAATTCAGGATGTCGCCAAAAGGCGAATGCTGAAAGATGTCTGCGGCGGTGAACTCCATTTCGGCGCCCAATCGGATTCGATTGGCAGGGGCGCGGGGGGTTCGGAGTCCGGGGAGGAGTCCGGATCCTCGGAGTCACGGGTCATGCAGAGTGCGGGGCTAGCGTTCGGCTCGATCTCTTTTGGGATCGCAGCCCCCGAGGTGACGTCCAACTGCTCATCCTTGATTGGCGCAATAGGCTCCGAGTTAGGGGTCAGAACCGATGCGTGTGCTGCCTCCAGGACACTGTCCGGGGGTAGAGCTAGATCATGTCCCTCGAGATAGTGCGGCACGCTTGGCCGTGGCTCGAACCCGTCGAAGATCAAGTCTCCGCGGATGTCAGCCGTGTAGTTTAAGCTTCCAAACCTGACTTGATGGCCAGGGGCGTAGCTTTCGATCTGCTCCAGGTGGCCGAGCGAATTGGCCCAGAGAGCGAAGCCACCGAAGACGAAGATCTGTTCGGGGAGAAAAGTCTCACCCTGGACCGCATCGTTGTTGATGATCAAAGGAGTCATCGGGCCTAAAGGTGATGACACATAGGAACTCTCAATGAAAGCACCAATGTCGGTGTCAAAACCGGCGGATCTCGGGTAGGGGGTCCCGAACTGTGCGTCTAGGCCGGATGGTAACAGGAGGCAGGGAACACGATGTTTTACCCAGGTTCGGGCCCTCTTGATGGAGGTAAAACCCTACGTCCTGCTTGATTAATATTGATGATATGGGTAGTACAAGAGTAGATCTACCACGAGATCAAGGAGGCTAAACCCTAGAAGCTAGCCTAGGGTATGATTGTTGTATATGGAGTTGATTGCCTGCGGACTACAACCCTCCGGTTTATATAGACACCGGATAGGGTTAGGGTTACATAGAGTCGGTTAAGATGGTAGGAGATCTTGAATATCCGCATCGCCAAGCTTGCCTTCCACGCCAAGGAAAGTCCCATCCGGACACGGGACGAAGTCTTCAATCTTGTATCTTCATAGTCCAGGAGTCCGGCTAAAGGTATAGTCCGGCTACCCGAACACCCCCTAATCCAGGACTCCCTCAGTTGGCATTAAGAGAATAGAGCTCACGCCTTGCAACTCTAGTGGAGACGGTGACTATCTTGTCAGATGGGTGTGTAACCTGAACAGACCTAGTGTAACAATCAATCTTGGCATAATGAGCTTTCAACCAGTCCATACCCAAGATGATGTTAATATTCGTAGACTTGAGGGCTATAAGTGATGCAAGGAATACAAGTCTGTCAACAAGGATTTCATTACCATGGCTTATTCTGGTGGTTTGCCATCTAGACCCTGGAGTTCTGATTTCAAGTGGAGTTGGCATATCACAAAATGACATGTCGTGCAAACGAGCATAGCCTTCAGAGATGAAGGAGTGAGATGCTCCGGTATCAAATAGAAGCGAAGCTGGTTGACAGTTGACAAGGAGTGTACCAAGAACGACATCCGGATCATCATGAGCGTCTTTAGCTGAGACGTGATGCACACATCCACGTTCAGTGGGAGCTGACTAGACACTAATCATCTTGCGTGATGGCTTACCACGGCCAACAGACTTCTCAGGCTGGGGTGGAGCATAGTTGGTTTGAGAGCAGTCACGTGCATAGTGTCCTGGCTCTCCGCATGTGAAGCAAGTCCCTGAGGTAGGACGTGGACCCGCATTGACAAGCGGTCTACCGATAGGCCTAGGTGGAGCATACGGTTGAACTGGGTGAGTCGCCCCATAAGAAGGCCTTGGTGTATAATCGGGTGGAAGAGCAGAGTTCGGAACCCAAATTCGGCGCTTCTGCGAAGTAGAACCGGAAGAAGAACCCAAACCACGGGTGTGCTTACGAGACTCCTCGTAAGTGAGTTGAGTTGTCTCTGAATTAATGGCCTTGTTCATAAGAGCCTGGAATGTATTGCAATGATGCAAGTGGAGATCACGACGCAACTTGGGGTTGAGACCCTTCCGGAACCTAGCCTGCTTCCTGGCGTCCGTGGACACCTCTTCTGTAGCATAGCGGGCAAGGTTCTCAAACTATCTACTGTAAGCATCAACAGCCATCTTATCCTGGGTGAAACTACAGAACTCTTATCTCTTGCGGTCCATGAGAGCCTGAGGAATGTGATGCTCACGAAAAGCCTCGGTGAAATCTCTCCAGGTGGTTATCTGGCCAGCTGGAAGCATAGCCTCATAGTTCTGCCACCAAATACTAGCAGGACCTTCCAAATGATAAGCAGCGTAGGTGACCTTGTCACTTTCAGCTACGTTCGCAGAATGCATCTTGTGTGTGATACTACGGAGCCAGTCATCTGCATCGAGTGGCTCAATGGAATGATGGAAGGTAGGTGGTTTCAGACCAATGAAATCATAGATGGACGCTGACTCTTTGTGCTGATGGGAGGTGTTCTCCTCAATACGTGCTAACAAGCGGTTAGACTCTCGCTTGTTCTTCTCCATCTCTAACATGAACTCTGCCAATGAAGGCTAGTCAGGAGGATCCTCATCCCTACCATCTCCATGGTTCCGGCTATGAGCAACATAACTTAGGTTAACTGACGACATCCTGAAGAACCAACCAAGGAAACAAGGATGGATTCAGCATCATCATAAGGATGTAGAATATAGTACGAGGAAAATACTATCTCTTGAACTCCTAGGACAAATCCGGCAACATAACGGCAGTAAAATGCTCAAAATGAGACATTCTGCAAAAGACGGGGTAGCACCATACTCAAGATCATCACTCAAGGTTCTGAGATATTACTGAACAGGCTACCCCGGAGGTACTCAAACTGGGATATGACTCTGATCAACCAAACCTTAGAGACTACGAGGTAGTAATACGTGATCCTGATAGACAGAAGAGAAAGCCTAGTTCCTTAACCCCATAGGAAAGATAGGACGACTCAGATCAGAAGGCATGAGGTATAAGGAGTAAAAGAGCCTTACGTTCCCTTCCACAATCAATTCCCCTATATAGCTAAAGAATTTCTAGACTCAACTTCGACCAGGTTGGCTTGGTAATCCTACAGGCAGTCAAGCTCTGATACCAAAGTTGTCAGGACCCCGATTTCAAGTCACATCGATCTAGCCGGTAACACCTCATATCACTTTGCGGCCTCACGCACGGTATTCCCACGGGTGTCGCCTTATCCTGACCCGGGACCATTTGCGCCTTTTGGCTCACGTATATGATTGTGTCGCTAGCATTTGATATGACAGAGAACCCGGGATGACATGGCTAGTCGTGAACCCAAAGCGGCACCAACCTATGGGGACAGGCATACATGATTCACATCGAGCGTGTCGGTCAGCAGCGTGTGAGTCCGGGCTGTAGCACTGGGCTAACAGGACTCCGGGGAACCCGAGCTGTAGCAGGCTAGGCAGGACTCTGGATATCACCACGTGAAATTTCCCCGAAAGGACAGACACAGGAACAAAGTGAAACACATGCCGACCAGTCAAGTGTCCTGAGCAGTAGTGCTGGGCTAGCAGGACCCCGGTGAACCGGGCTGTAGCGAACTACTATGGCTCAAGGAAGCACTAGACTACATTTCCCCATAAGGGAGACTGCCAAGGATAAACAACTAGATTGTCAGATCCCACACATAGCAATACACGTCACATGCACGCATAACATGCAAGTATGTGTTGTACAACATGGCATCATAACATAACGCAAACTCATATAGATAAAGGCTCAGAAGAGCCACATAGCATTAAATACAAACAGGGGTCACATCACCCATCATTCAGAGCATACAAGCAACGGAAGCATTACATGTCTGAGTACAAACAACTACAAAAGAAAAAGGCTGAGAAGCCTGACTATCTACAAGACCCTCCCAAGGTACAAGATCGTAGCTGAGGTAACAAGCTACTCGTCAAAGCCCAAGCGGTACTACTAGTGAGACAGCTGTCTCACCTGCAAAACATAAATAAATAAAACGTGAGTACAAAGGTACTCAGCAAGACTTACATCAGAACCTATCATACATGCATTTGTATCAAGAAGGTAATGTGGGGTTTAGTTGCAGCAAGCCAGCTTTGACTCAGTGGCTATCCTGTTCTAAGACAACGAGAAACTTCTTTGAGATGAGACAGCGCACACGAGTCCACTAATCACCACATCAATACACTACTATGGATTCAACCTCGTCTCCTTACGAGAAGGCCATCCATAGTACTCACACTTGTCTTGAGAATTTTAGAGTATCCACTTAAAGTTGTCTATGTACCACGTAAGCATCCAAGAAGTCCATAACTGAGGACACGGCTATTCGAATAGATCATGATAACCCTACAGGGGTGTACTTCTTCACACATGCTCTCACCACTTATCACCATATACACGTCATGTATCTCGGCAACCTTCAAGCGGGAGCCAGGCGAGGGTGTCGGCCACGACCTGACTAACCACACAAGACTCTAGTCCAGGTTTATCGCCTATTCGGGTTCCATCCGCAAGGAGATCCGGCCGGGGTTTCGCTCACGGCCCCAAACGATGTGTACAGGGTTCCCGAGCCCACCATCCGGGTCCCACTTGGTACACCGGGCCACGTGTGCCTAGTCTGTCCCAAGTCCACCCTGCCGGGTGCCACTCGGTAGAAAAATAGCACTACCTACAAACACCAAAAACTATTTGCAACTCCTGGACAGAGATCAAGGCGGTTAATAAGTCGAGAGAGCTTGGAGCGCCCGGAGCCCAATGTGTGGTAGTAGCTAGTCATTGGACAACTTACACAGAACTCAGTTCTTAAGGACGGTCCCAATGAGATAACCCACCATGTACTCCTACATGGCCTCTCACCGTTACCTTTACCAAATCGTGTTCACACGCTTAACTGTCAGCACCGGATCATATCATAACACTCCAATTCATTCCCGATGAATCAGACCTGACATACTCTAAGCAATAGCAGGCAAAACATGGTAGGAACACAACATGGCTCAATCAACTCCTACACATGCTAGTGGGTTTCAACTATTTACTGTGGCAATGACAGGTCATGCAGAGGAATGGGTTCAACTACCGCAGCATAAAGTGGCAGTTGAATCGTTGTTGTCCTAATGCAATAAATGATAGCAGGAGCGAGAGAGTAGGATTGTATAGGAATGAACAAGGGGGGGTTGCTTGCCTGGTAGATCAATAGGGAGGCACTACTCCTCAGAGAGGTACTCTCGAACACTCTCCGGAGCAGGACCTATCGAGGAGGAACGGTGTCGAAAATCAAACACAAGCATATGCAACATTATGATGCATGAACATGGCAGGAGTATGTGATGTTGTTTGAGTTAATGCATCTAGCATTTATTTGGTTGAAGTCCATTTGAACCAAAGGTTCAAATGCAACTCCGAAATAAGCGCTTATAAATGCCATTCATGTGTTTTCATATATACAGCATGTATAGGTTGGTTTGTCATGCATGAAAATTGTACAGATGGATAGATTGAATTTTTCTGATAATTTTTTATATATAAATTATTTCAATCTGAGCTACGGTTAAATTTCTATGAATTTTTGAAGTTCAGCTAATTTTTTGGAATTTCCAAAATAGAAATAATCCAGAATTCATTTATTGCGTCAGCACTGCATCATGCCTGCTTCAGCAGGTCAACGACGCTGACCAAGTCAAACCTGACGTGTGGGGTCCACACGTCAGTGTCACAGGTTAAGCAGGGGGTTATTTCTAACTAAATTAAAAGATTAAGGCGCCAGGGCCCACTGTCAGTGTCACAGAGGGGGGTAGTTAGTGCCTAACTAAGATGCCACGTCAACTAATCAGCGATTAGCCGCCGGTGCTAATCAGAACGCGGCGGCGCTCCTCGTCCGGCCATCTCCGGCGACGAGAGCTCGCGTGGCTGGGTTCTACGGACGCATCGTGGCGAGGCGCGTTGTTTGGTAGCAGCGGGAGGTGCTGGGGTGGTTGGAATCAGCAACGGCGGCGAGCGAGGCGGCGGCCGGAGCTCGGGTGGGTGTGGGGTTAGCGCTGCGGCTTGCAAACAAGCTGGCTGTCGCGCTAGCGTTGCTCCACGGGTCGTTGCGAGTGCAACGGACGCACGCACGGGGCCATTTGGTCACTGGGGCTTCGTCGGCGACGAGCCCGTGCGGCGATGGCTACGGTAAGCAAGGTGGCGACGGCTACGGCGACCAAACGGGGGCAGGGTTAGGGGGAAATGACCGAGGGATCACCGCGGTCATGAAGAGCTTCTCGGCGAGCTCGGGGAGGTACGGACGGTGACGGATTTGACGGCGGCGATGCACGGCTGTGCGCGGAGACGACGGGTCGATGGTGAGGCGACAGGGCGTCTGACGATGCTCACGTTGAGGGGGAGCTTCAAGGCGTCGAGGCGGATGTAGGGGATAGCACGGGGAGGCGAGGCGTGCCCGGTGGCTGTGGTGGTGCTCGGTGGCGCGCTGCGCTCTGCTCGGGTGCGAGGTGGAGGGGAACCAGAGAAGGGGGGAAGCACGGGGGAGAGTGAGAGAGGTTCGGGGCAGTGCGTGGCGACGCTAGAGGCGTCCAGGCCGTCGAGGGGGTGAGGCAGCCAGGCAGGAGGTGGCCGGCGTGTGCTCGCACGCGGCGGCCACACACGCATTGTCCTCCTGGCGGGAGGTGGACGACGACTGGCACTGGCCAGTCGGCTGGGCCGGCCTGTTGGGCCACTGGGCCAGGCCGGCTGCACAGTGCCAGGCCGCGATAACCCAGGTAAGCATTTCCATTTTGTTTTCTTTTCTATTTTCTGATATTTGTTTCTGATTTAGTAAAAATACTAAATCATTTTATTTAATTCTGTCAAATTTTGCAGGGACCTAAGGGATTAATCCTAAGCCCCTCACCAAAATTCAGAATTATTGGACAATATTTTGTATATATAAAAATATTTATCCAACGCAAATAAATACTGGATTAATTCCAAATGCCCAAAATAAATACTTATGAGCTCTTTAAAATATTGGTTTGATTTTTATCTCTGTCCAATATTTTCAGAGAGCAACATGAGCATTTTCTTGGACCCTTTTGGAGCAATTTTTACTTGGGTCATTTTCAGAAATGATTCTGAGGGTTTCACAAATCCCCATTTCAAATTTAAATGGAATTTAAACATGATGCATAAATGGCTAGCTGGTCTAGGTCATACCAGAACTAGGGATGTGACAACTTGCCCCCACTCGGAAGAATCTCGTCCTGAGATTCAGGTGTTGGCGGAAAGAAAGCGGGGTACTCAAGTCGAAGACGATCTTCATGCTCCCAAGTAGCTTCTCTCTCGGAATGATGAGACCACTGAACCTTGAGAAACTTGATGTTATGACGTCGGGTGACACGCTCTACTTGATCAAGGATGCAGACAGGGTACTCTTGATAAGTGAGGTTATCTTGGAGATCAAGCGTTTCATGGTCCACTCCACGGATGGGATCCGAGAAGCAACGCCTGAGTTGAGAGACGTGGAAGACATCCTGAACTCGAGAAAGATGTGGGGGTAGTTCCAACTGGTAGGCAACCTCTCCTCGTTTAGCGAGAATGAGAAAGGGACCAATGTAACGAGGAGCCAACTTGCCCTTGATATCGAATCGATGGGTACCCTTCAAAGGGGTAACCCGAAGGTATGCTTTGTCGCCAATTTCATAAGCCACTTCCTTATGACTACGGTCATACTGGCTCTTTTGACGAGATTGGGCTGTTTTCAAATTCTCACGAATGATGTGAACTTGTTGTTCTGCCTCCAGGATCATATTCGGTCCAAAGAATTGTCTTTCACCGGTTTCTGACCAGTTCAAAGGTGTTCGACATCTTCGTCCATACAGAACCTCAAAAGGAGCTTTCTTGAGGCTGGATTGGTAGCTATTGTTATAAGCAAACTCGGCGAAGGGAAGACACTTCTCCCAATCCATACCGAATGAGATAACACAAGCTCTAAGCATGTCTTCGAGAATTTGGTTGACCCTTTCCACCTGACCACTTGATTGAGGGTGGAAAGCGGTACTGAAGGAAAGATGGGTGCCCATGGCAGTTTGGAAACTCTCCCAGAAATGAGAAGTGAAAAGACTACCACGGTCTGAATTGATCTCTAGTGAACACCATGAAGTGACACTATTCGAGAAATATATAAGTCAGCGAGCTGACTAGCAGTGATACTCTCCCGAAAAGGTAGGAAGTGAGCCACTTTGGAAAGACGATCAATGACTACGAAGATAGAATTATTCCCTTTCTTGGTCCTGGGAAAGCCGGTGATGAAGTCCATATCAACTTTATCCCATTTCCACTCAGGAATAGCTAAAGGTTGAAGGGTGCCAGCAGGTCTTTGATGTTCCGCTTTAACGCGACGACAAACATCGTAGTTAGCAATAAACTGAGCAATTTCTCTCTTCATCCTAGTCCACCAGAACCTCTGGCGTAGGTCCTGATACATCTTAGTACTACCGGGATGAATCGTGAGAGGAGATTTATGCGCCTCCTTAAGGATTAATTGTCGAAGATGTTGATTCTTGGGAACCACCAAGCGACTCTCAAAGAAAACAGCACCATGATCATCTATAGAGAAACTACCACCAACTCCCTTGTTAATGTTTCTCTTGATCCGGAAAATTCCCGTATCCTCCTTATGAGAAGAGATGATTTGATCCACAAGAGTAGGTTTCGCCACCAAGGTAGAAAGGAATCCATGAGGAGCAATGTGAAGATTAAGCTTACAGAATTCCTCATGGAGAAGTGGTTGGCCCTGCTGCAACATAAGATTGTTGCAGTAGGACTTACGACTTAGCGCATCAGCCATGACATTCCCCTTGCCTGGGGTGTAGGTAATCCCTAAGTCGTAATCTGAGATCAACTCCAGCCAATGTCTTTGCCTAAGGTTCAAATCTGGTTGGGTGAAGATATACTTGAGACTCTGGTGGTCGGTGTAAATCTCGCAACGTTTACCAAGAAGGTAATGTCGCCAAGTCTTAAGTGCATAGACTACGGCTGCAAGCTCTAGATCATGTGTAGGATAATTCTCCTCATGTGGATGCAACTGTCGAGATGCATAGGCAATCACATGGCGATCTTGCATAAGAATGCAACCTAGTCCCTGTCGTGAGGCGTCGCAGTAGATAACGAAGTCTTTAGTGAAATCCGGTGGCACAAGTATGGGAGCAGAAGTCAGGCGTCTTTTCAGTTCCTGAAAACTGTCCTCACACTGTGGGGACCACTCAAACTTTTTATCTTTCTTGAGAAGTTCCGTGAGAGGTTTGGCCACTTTCGAGAAGTTCTCAACGAAGCGGCGACAATAACTGGCTAGGCCAAGGAAACTCCTAACTTGCTTAACTGTTTCGGGCGGAGTCCAATCAAGAACGGCCTAAACTCTCTCGGGATTAACGGCAATGCCCTTGCCAGAGATCACGTGGCCGAGATAGGTCACTTCTGGCAACCAAAATTCGCACTTGGAGAACTTGGCATAAAGGCGGTGCTCTCTAAGTTTTTCTAGCACAAGTCTAAGATGTTCGACATGCTCTTCCTCGTTCTTCGAGTAAATAAGGATATCATCGAGGTAAACCACGACGAACCTATCTAAGTACTCCATGAAGATTGAGTTCATCAAGCAGGAGAACATAGCTGGAGCATTGGTTAGACCAAAGGACATGACAGTGTACTCGTACTGACCATAACGAGTGACAAAAGCCGTCTTAGGAATGTCCCCATTTCTGATCTTGATTTGGTGGTAGCCTAACCTCAAATCCATCTTTGAAAAGACTGAGGATCCAGCGAGCTGATCATACAAATCGTTGATCCTGGGGAGCGGATACTTGTTCTTTATCGTGACCAAATTAATGAGGCGATAATCTACAACCATCCGGTCCGTACCATCCTTCTTCTTGACGAAGAGGACGGGGCAAGCCCAGGGAGAAGAACTAGGACGGATGAAATCCTTTTGCAAGGATTCATCGAGTTGTTTCTTAAGCTCAGCTAGTTCTAAGGGTGCCATCTTGTAAGGTCTCCTAGAGATTGGAGCGGTTCCTGGAATAAGATCTATGACAAACTCTACATCTCTGTCAGGTGGAATACCTGGCAGTTCCTCTGGAAAGACATCCGGAAACTCACGGACTACCGAGGTATCTTCAAGATCTGGAAGAGGGTTGGCATTAAGAGAATAGAGCTGACGCCTTGCAAATCTAGTGGAGACGGTGACTATCTTGTCAGATGGGTGTGTAAGCTGAACAGACCTAGTGTAACAATCAATCTTGGCATAATGAGCTTTCAACCAGTCCATACCCAAGATGATGTTAATATCCGTACACTTGAGGGCTATAAGTGATGCAAGGAATACAAGTCTGTCAACAAGGATTTCATTACCATGGCTTATTCTGGTGGTTTGCCATCTAGACCCTGGAGTTTGGATTTCAAGTGGAGTTGGCATGTCACCAAATGACATGTCGTGCAAACGAGCATAGCCTTCAGAGATGAAGGAGTGAGATGCTCCGGTATCAAACAGAACCGAAGCTGGATGACAGTTGACAAGGAGTGTACTAAGAATGACATCCGGATCATCATGAGTGTCTTTAGCTGACACGTGATGCACACATCCACGTTCAGTGGGAGCTGACTTGACACTAATCATCTTGCGTGATGGCTTACCATGGCCAACAGACTTCTTAGGCTGGGGTGGATCACAGTTGGTTTGAGAGCAGTCACATGCATAGTGTCCTGGCTCTCCGCATGTGAAACAAGTCCCTGAGGTAGGACGTGGACCCGCATTGACAAGCGGTCTACTGATAGGCCTAGGTGGAGCATACGGTTGAACCGGGTGAGGCACCCCATAAGAAGGCCTTGGTGTATAACTCGGTGGAAGAGCGGAGTTCGGAACCCAAATCCGGCGCTTCTATGAAGTAGATCCGGAAGAAGAACCCAAACCACGGGTGTGCTTACGAGACTCCTCGTAAGTGAGTTGAGCTCTCTGCATTAATGGCCTTGTTCACAAGAGCCTGGAATGTATTGCAATGATGCAAGTGGAGATCACGACACAACTTGGGGTTGAGACCCTTTCGGAACCTAGCCTGCTTCTTGGCGTCCGTGGACACCTCTTCTGTAGCATAGCAGGCAAGGTTCTCAAACTCTCTACTGTAAGCATCAACAACCATCTTATCCTGGGTGAAACTACAGAACTATTCTCTCTTGCGGTCCATGAGAGCCTGAGGAATGTGATGCTCGCGAAAAGCCTCGGTGAAATCTCTCCAGGTGGTTATCTGGCCAGCTGGAAGCATAGCCTCATAGTTCTGCCACCAAATACTAGTAGGACCTTCCAGATGATAAGCAGCG
The DNA here is from genome assembly GCF_003073215.2 of Triticum urartu. NCBI lineage: Eukaryota > Viridiplantae > Streptophyta > Magnoliopsida > Poales > Poaceae > Triticum > Triticum urartu. Next base: position 79,543,778 of record NC_053024.1, on the reverse strand, counting down.
TAGGTGACCTTGTCACTTTCATCTACGTTCGCAGAATGCAGCTTGTGTGTGATACTACGGAGCCAGTCATCTGCATCGAGTGGCTCAATGGAATGATGGACGGTAGGTGAATTCATACCAATGAAATCATAGATGGATGCTGACTCTTTGTGCTGATGGGAGGTGTTCTCCTCAATACGTGCTAACAAGCGATTAGACTCTCGCTTGTTCTTCTCCATCTCTAACATGAACTCCGCCAATGAAGGCTGGCCGGGAGGATCCTCATCCCTACCATCTCCGTGGTTCCGACTATGAGCAACATAACTTCGGTTAACTGACGACATCCTGCAGAACCAACCAAGGAAACAAGGATGGATTCAGCATCATCATAAGGATGTAGAATATAGTATGAGGAAAATACTATCTCTTGAACTCCTAGGACAAATCCGGCAGCTTAACGGCAGTAAAATGCTCAAAATGAGACATTCTGCAAAAGACAGGGTAGCACCATACTCAACATCATCACTCAAGGTTCTGAGATATTACTAAACAGGCTACACCGGAGGTACTCGAATTGGGATATGACTCTGATCAACCAAACCTTAGAGACTACAGGGTAGTAACACGTGATCCTGATAGATGGAAGAGAAAACCTAGTTCCTTAACCCCGTAAGAAAGATAGGACGACTCAGATCAGAAGGCATGAGGTATAAGGAGTAAAAGAGCCTTACGTTCCCTTCCACAATCAATTCCCCTATATAGCTAAAGAATTTCTAGACTCAACTTCGACCAGGTTGGCTTGGTAATCCTATAGGCAGTCAAGCTCTGATACCAAAGTTGTCAGGACCCCGATTTCAAGTCACATCGATCTAGCCGGTAACACCTCATATCACTTTGCGGCCTCACGCACGGTATCCCCACGGGTGTCGCCTTATCCTGGCCCGGGACCGTTTGCGCCTTTTGGCTCACATATATGATTGTGTCGCTAGCATTCATATGACAGAGAACTCGGGACGACATGGCTAGTCGTGAACCCAAAGCGGCACTAACCTATGGGGACAGGCATACATGATTCACATCGAGCGTGTCGGTCAGCAGCGTGTGAGTCCAGGCTGTAGCACTGGGTTAACAGGACTCCGGGGAACCCGAGCTGTAGCAGGCTAGGCAGGACTCTGGATATCACCGCGTGACATTTCCCCGAAAGGACAGACACAGGCAAAAAGTGAAACACATGCCGACCAGTCAAGTGTCCTGAGCAGTAGTGCTGGGCTAGCAGGACTCCGGTGAACCGGGCTGTAGCGAACTACTATGGCTCAAGGAAGCACTAGACTACATTTCCCCATAAGGGAGACTGCCAAGGATAAACAACTAGATTGTCGGATCCCACACATAGCAATACACGTCACACGCACGCATAACATGCAAGTATGTGTTGTACAACATGGCATCACAACATAACGCAAACTCATATAGATAAAGGCTCAGAAGAGCCACATAGCATTAAATACAAACAGGGGTCACATGACCCATCATTCAGAGCATACAAGCAATGGAAGCATTACATGTCTGAGTACAGACAACTACAAAAGAAAAAGGCTGAGAAGCCTGACTATCTACAAGACCCTCCCAAGGTACAAGATCGTAGCTGAGGTAACAAGCTACTCGTCGAAGCCCAAGCGGTACTACTAGTGAGACAGCTGTCTCACCTGCAAAACATAAATAAAGAAAACATGAGTACAAAGGTACTCAGCAAGACTTACATCAGATCCTATCATACATGCATTTGTATCAAGAAGGTAATGTGGGGTTTAGTTGCAGCAAGCCAGCTTTGACTCAGTGGCTATCCTGTTCTACGACAACGAGAAACTTCTTTGAGATGAGGCAGCGCACACGAGTCCACTAATCACCACATCAATACACTACTATGGATTCATCCTCGTCTCCTTACGAGAAGGCCATCCATAGCACTCACACTTGTCTTGAGAATTTTAGAGTATCCACTTAAAGTTGTCTATGTACCACGTAAGCATCCAAGAAGTCCATAACTGAGGACACGGCTATTCGAATAGATCATGATAACCCTGCAGGGGTGTACTTCTTCACACATGCTCTCACCACTTATCACCATATACACGTCATGTATCTCGGCAACCTTCAAGCGGGAGCCTGGCAAGGGTGTCGGCCACGACCTGACTAACCACACAAGACTCTAGTCCAAGTTTATCGCCTATTCAGGTTCCATCCGCAAGGAGATCCGGCCGGGGTTTCGCTCACGGCCCCAAACGATGTGTACAGTGGGAGCACACATCCACGTTCAGTGGGAGCTGACTTGACACTAATCATCTTGCGTGATGGCTTACCACGGCCAACATACTTCTCAGGCTGGGGTGGAGCATAGTTGGTTTGAGAGTAGTCACATACAATGTGTCCTGGCTCTCCGCATGTGAAGCAAGTCCCTGAGGTAGGACGTGGACCCGCATTGACAAGCGGTCTACCGATAGGCCTAGGTGGAGGATACGGTTGAACTGGGTGAGGCGCCCCATAAGATGGCCTTGGTGTATAACCGGGTGGAAGAGCGGAGTTCGGAACCCAAATTCGGCGCTTCTGCGAAGTAGAACCGGAAGAAGAACCCAAACCACGGGTGTGCTTACGAGACTCCTCGTAAGTGAGTTGAGCTGTCTCTGCATTAATGGCCTTGTTCACAAGAGCCTGGAATGTATTTCAATGATGCAAGTGGAGATCACGACGCAACTTGGGGTTGAGACCCTTCCGGAACCTAGCCTGCTTCTTGGCGTCCGTGGACACCTCTTCTGTAGCATAGCGGGCACGGTTCTCAAACTATCTACTGTAAGCATCAACAGCCATCTTATCCTGGGTGAAACTATAGAACTCTTCTCTCTTGCGGTCCATGAGAGCTTGAGGAATGTGATGCTCACGAAAAGCCTCGGTGAAATCTCTCCAGGTGGTTATCTGGCCAGCTGGAAGCATAGCCTCATAGTTCTGCCACCAAATACTAGCAGGACCTTCCAGATGATAAGCAGCGTAGGTGACCTTGTCACTTTCAGCTACGTTCGCAGAATGCAGCTTGTGTGTGATACTACGGAGCCAGTCATCTGCATCGAGTGGCTCAATGGAATGATGGAAGGTAGGTGGTTTCAGACCAATGAAATCATAGATGGACGCTGACTCTTTGTGCTGATGGGAGGTGTTCTCCTCAACACGTGCTAACAAGCGGATAGACTCTCGCTTGTTCTTCTCCATCTCTAACATGAACTCTGCCAACTAAGGCTGGTCGGGAGGATCCTCATCCCTACCATCTCCGTTGTTCCGGCTATGAGCAACATAACTTCGTTTAACTGACGACATCCTGAAGAACCAACCAAGGAAACAAGGATAGATTCAGCATCATCATAAGGATGTAGAATATAGTATGAGGAAAATACTATCTCTTGAACTCCTAGGACAAATCCGGCAACATAACGGCAGTAAAATGCTCAAAATGAGACATTCTGCAAAAGACGGGGTAGCACCATACTCAACATCATCACTCAAGGTTCTGAGATATTACTAAACAGGCTACCCTGGAGGTACTCGAACTGGGATATGACTCTGATCAACCAAGCCTTAGAGACTACGGGGTAGTAACACGTGATCTTGATAGACGAAAGAGAAAGCCTAGTTCCTTAACCCCGTAGGAAAGATAGGACGACTCAGATCAGAAGGCATGAGGTATAAGGAGTAAAAGAGCCTTACGTTCCCTTCCACAATCAATTCCCCTATATAGCTAAAGAATTTCTAGACTCAACTTCGACCAGGTTGGCTTGGTAATCCTACAGGTAGTCAAGCTTTGATACCAAAGCTCTCGGGACCCCGATTTCAAGTCACATCGATCTAGCTGGTAACACCTCATATCACTTTGCGGCCTCACGCACAGTATCCCCACGGGTGTCGCCTTATCCTGGCCCGGGACCGTTTGCGCCTTTTGGCTCACGTATATGATTGTGTCGCTAGTATCCATATGACAGAGAACCCGGGACGACATGGCTAGTCGTGAACCCAAAGCGGTACTAACCTATGGGGACAGGCATACATGATTCACATCGAGCGTGTCGGTCAGCAGCGTGTGAATCCGGGCTGTAGCACTGGGCTAACAGGACTCCGGGGAACCCGGGCTGTAGCAGGCTAGGCAGGACTCCAGATGTCACCGCGTGAAATTTCCCCGAAAGGACAGACACAGGAACAAAGTGAAACACATGCTGGCCAGTCAAGTGTCTTGAGCAGTAGTGCTGGGCTAGCAGGAGTCCGGTGAACCGGGCTATAGCGGACTACTATGGCTCAAGGAAGCACTAGACTACATTTCCCCATAAGGGAGACTGCCAAGGATAAACAACTAGATTGTCGGATCCCACACATAGCAATACACGTCACACGCACGCATAACATGCAAGTATGTGCTGTACAACATGGCATCACAACATAAGGCAAACTCATATAGATAAAGGCTCAGAAGAGCCACATAGCATTAAATACAAACAGGGGTCACATGACCCATCATTCAGAGCATACAAGCAATGGAAGCATTACATGTCTGAGTACAGACAACTACAAAAGAAAAAGGCTGAGAAGCCTGACTATCTACAAGACCCTCCCAAGGTACAAGATCGTAGCTGAGGTAACAAGCTACTCGTCGAAGCCCAAGCGGTACTACTAGTGAGACAGCTGTCTCACCTGCAAAACATAAATAAAGAAAACGTGAGTACAAAGGTACTCAGCAAGACTTACATCAGATCCTATCATACATGCATTTGTATCAAGAAGGTAATGTGGGGTTTAGTTGCAGCAAGCCAGCTTTGACTCAGTGGCTATCCTGTTCTACGACAACGAGAAACTTCTTTGAGATGAGGCAGCGCACACGAGTCCACTAATCACCACATCAATACACTACTATGGATTCATCCTCGTCTCCTTACGAGAAGGCCATCCATACCACTCACACTTGTCTTGAGCATTTTAGAGTATCCACTTAAAGTTGTCTATGTACCACGTAAGCATCCAAGAAGTCCATAACCAAGGACACGGCTATTCGAATAGATCATGATAACCCTGCAGGGGTGTACTTCTTCACACACGCTCTCACCACTTATCACCATATACACGTCATGTATCTCGGCAACCCTCAAGCGGGAGCCTGGCGAGGGTGTCGGCCACGACCTGACTAACCACAAAAGACTCTAGTCCAGGTTTATTGCCTATTCGGGTTCCATCCGCAAGGAGATCCGGCCGGGTTTTCACTCACGGCCCCAAACGATGTGTACAGGGTTCTTGAGCCCACCATCCGGATGCCACACGGTACACCTGGCCACGTGTGCCTAGTCTGTCCCAAGTCCACCCTGCCGGGTGCCACTCGGTAGAAAAATAGCACTACCTACAAACACCAAAAACTATTTGCAACTCCTGGACAGAGATCAAGGCGGTTAATAAGTCGAGAGAGCTTGGAGCGCCCGAAGCCCAATGTCTGGTAGTAGCTAGTCATTGGACGACTTACACAGAACTCAGTTCTTAAGGACGGTCCCAATGAGACAACGCACCATGTACTCCTACATGGCCTCTCACCGCTACCTTTACCAAATCATGTTCACACGCTTAACTCTCAGCACCGGATCATATCATAACACTCCAATTCATTCCCGATGAATCAGACCTGACATACTCTAAGAAATAGCAGGCAAAACATGGTAGGAACACAACATGGCTCAATCAACTCCTACACATGCTAGTGGGTTTTAACTATTTACTGTGGCAATGACAGGTCATGCAGAGGAATGGGTTCAACTACCGCAGCATAAAGTAGCAGTTGAATCGTTGTTGTCCTAATGCAACAAATGAGAGCAGGAGCGAGAGAGTAGGATTGTATCGGAATGAACAAGGGGGGGTGCTTGCCTGGTAGATCAACAGGGGGGCACTGCTCCTAAGACAGGTACTCTCGAACACTCTCCGGAGCAGGACCTATCGAGGAGGAACGGTGTCGAAAATCAAACACAAGCATATGCAACATTATGATGGATGAACATGGCAGGAGTATGTGATGTTGTTTGAGTTAATGCATCTAGCATTTATTTGGTTGAAGTCCATTTGAACCAAAGGTTCAAATGCAACTCCAAAATAAACTCTTATAAATGCCATTCATGTGTTTTCGTATATACAGCATGTATAGGTATGGTTTGTCATGCATGAAAATGGTACAATATGGATAGATTGAATTTTTTTGATAATTTTTCATATATAAATTATTTCAATCTAAGCTACGGTTGAATTTCTATGAATTTTTGAAGTAGCTAATTTTCTGGAATTTCCAAATAGAATAATCCAGAAATTCATTTATTGCGTCAGCACTGCGTCATGCCTGCCTTCAGCAGGTCAACGGCGCTGACCAGGTCAAACCTGATGTGTGGGGTCCACACGTCAATGTCACAGGTTAAGAAGGGAGGTTATTTCTAACTAAATTAAAAGATTAAGGCGCCCAGGGCCCACTGTCAGTGTCACAGAGGGGGGTAGTTAGTGCCTAACTAAGATGCCACGTCAATTAATCGGCGATTAGCCGGCGGTGCTAATCAGAACGCGCGGCGCTCCTCGTCCGGCCATCTCCGGCGACAAGAGCTCGCGTGGCTGGGCTCTACGGACGCGTCGTGGCGAGGCGCATCGTTTGGTAGCAGCGGGAGGTGCTGGGGTGGTCGGAATCAGCAACGGCGGCGAGCGAGGCGGCGGCCGGAGCTCGGGCAGGTGCGTGTTAGCGCTGCGGCTTGCAAACAAGCTGGCTGTCGCGCTAGCGTTGCTCCACGGGTCGTTGCGAGTGCAACGGACGCACGCGCGGGGCCATTTGGTCAACGGGGCTTCGCCGGCGACGAGCCGTGCGGCGACGGCTATGGTAAGCAAGGGGGCGACGGCTACGGCGACCAAACGGGGGCAGGGTTAGGGGGAAATGACCGAGGGCTCACCGCGGTCACGGAGAGCTTCTCGGCGAGCTCGGGGAGGCACAACGGCGACGGATTTGACGGCGGCGATGCACGGCCGTGCGCGGAGATGACGGGTCGATGGCGAGGCGACAGGGCGTCCGATGATGCTCGCGTTGAGGGGGAGCTTCAAGGCGTCGAGGCGGATGTAGGGGACAGCACGGGGAGGCGAGGCGTGCCCGGTGGCTGCGGTGGTGCTCGGCGGCGCGCTGCGCTCCGCTCGGGTGCGAGGTGGAGGGGAACCAGAGAAGGGGGGGAAGCACGGGGGAGAGTGAGAGAGGTTCGGGGGAGTGCGTGGCGACGCCAGAGGCGTGCAGGCCGTCGAGGGGGCGAGGCAGCAGGTGAGGTGGCCGGCGTGTGCTCGCACGCGGCGGCCGTGCCGCGCTGTCCTCCTGGCGGGAGGTGGAGGACGACTGGCACTAGGCCAGTCGGCTGGGCCGGCCTGTTGGGCCACTGGGCCAGGCCGGCTGCACAGTGCCAGGCCGCGGTAACCCAGGTAAGCTTTCCATTTTGTTTTCTTTTCTATTTTCTGAATATTTGTTTCTGATTTAGTAAAAATACTAAATCATTTTATTTAATTCTGTCAAATTTGGTTGCAGGGACCTAAGGGATTAATCGAAAGCCCCTCACCAAAATTCAGAATTATTGGACATATTTTTGTATATATAAAATATTTATCCAACGTAAATAAATACTGGATTAATTCCAAATGCCCAAAATAAATACTTATGAGCTCTTTAAAAATATTGGTTTTGATTTTTATCTCTGTCCAATATTTTCAGAGAGCAACATGAGCATTTTCTTGGACCCTTTTGGAGCAATTTTTACTTGGGTCATTTTCAGAAATGATTCTGAGGGTTTCACAAATCCCCATTTCAAATTTAAATGGAATTTAAACATGATGCACAAATGGCTAGCTGGTCTAGGTCATACCAGAACTAGGGATGTGACAATGGCACGGTGTACCGAGTCGCCCGTTTGGTGTCTCGGGAACCTTGTACACATCGTTCGGGGCCGTATGTGGAAACCTAGGCCGGACTCCCTACGGATGGAACCTGGATAGGCGATAAACCTGGACTAGAGACTTGAGTGTTTAGGTAGGCCGTGGCCGACACCCTCGTTGGGCTTCCGCTTGAAGGTTGCCGAGTACATGTCGTGTAAACGACGGTAAGTGGTGAGAGCGTGTATGAAGAAGTACACCCCTGTAGGGTTAACATCATCTATTCGAATAGCCGCGTCTGCGGTAAAGGACTACTTGGTTGCCTATACAGTTCATAGACAAGTAAATGGATACTCCTAAAAGCCTCAATACAAGGGTGAGTGACGTGGATGGCCCTTCCGTAGGATGACGGAGGAGGATCCTCGGTAGTGTATTGTTGTGATGAGTACTGGACTCGTGTGCGCAAAACATTTACAAGTTGCTGTCTCGTAGGATAGTCTAGCCAAGAGTCAAAGCTAGCTTGCTGCAATAACCCCACTATCCTTCTTGAGAATGTTGCATGTATAGTAGGATCTGTTGTAAGACTTGTTGAGTACCTTTGTACTCATGTTTGCTTAATTACTAGTTGCAGAAGAGAACACCGCCCCCTCCGATGGGTTCTATGTAGATCTCGATGTTGACGAGTGACTTGCCACCCAGGTGGTGATCCTGAGCCGTGAAGGGCCTTGTAGATAGACGGGCTTCGTCAAGCCTTCTTGCTTTCTAGTTGTCTGTACTCAGACAAGTTTGCTTCCGCATGTGCTTGTATATTTGTATGACTTGAGTGTGGGGTCGTGTGACCCCTATCTGTATGAACATATTATGTAAGGCTCTCTGGAGCCTTCTAAATAAAGTACTTTGAGTTGTAGAGTTTTGTTGTGATGCCATGTTGTATTTACACATATCGAGCATATTGTGTGTATGTTTGAAATGCTTGGTATGTGTGGGATCCGACAATCTAGTTGTTTATCCTTGGTAGCCTCTCTTATGGGGAAATGTAGTCTGGTGCTTCCACTGAGCTTTGGTAGTCCGCTACAACCCGATTTACCGGAGTCCTGCTAGCCCAGCACTACAGATCCGGAACACTTGGACTGGCCGGCATGTGATTCACTTCATACCTATGTCTGTCCCTTTGGGAAAATGTCACGCAGAGACATCCGGAGTCCTGTTAGCCAAGTTGCTAAAGCCCGGATTCATACGCTGTTAACCGACATGCTCGAGGTTGATTCATGTATGCCTGTCCCTGTAAGTTAGTGCCACTTTGGGTTCACGACTAGTCATGTCGGCCCGGGTTCTCTATCATATGGATGCTAGCGACACTATCATATACGTGAGCCAAAAGACGCAAACGGTCCCGGGCCATGGTAAGGCGACACCCGTGGGAATACCGTGCGCGAGGCCGCAAAGTGGTATGAGGTGTTACAGGCTAGACCAGTGTGACTTAGAATCGGGGTCTTGGCAGCGTTGGCATCAGAGCCGGACTGCCTATAGGTTCGTTAAGCCAAAATGGTCAATGTCGAGTCTAGAAATGCTTTAGTTATATGTAGGGGAATTGATTGTGGGAGGGAACGTAAGGCTCTTTTTACTCCTTTACCTTATGCCCTCTGATTTGAGTCACCCTCTTCTCTTTCTACGTGGGTTAACGACTAGGATCTCATCTTCTATCAGGTTCACGTGTTACTAATCCGTAGAATCTTAGGATTGTTGGTTCCGGGCCTCAGTTTAGTTTCTACTACTTTTAGTATGTTGTCAGTTGAACCAGAACCTTGATATGATGTTGTTGAGTGGTTTTGCCAACTGTTGTGAATGTCTCAAATCTTTTTCTGAGCATTTACAGCCGTTATGCTGTCCGATTTCTGCTAGAAAATTCTAATGCCTTTGCATTATTTCATGCTTTCAGATGGCCACCCGCACCCAGAATCAAGTGGTTCATTTGACTCGAGGCCTCGATGTACCTGGTCACACGGCCATGCTGGTCCGTGTGATGACCGAGGCAGGCTATCGATGGTACCCTGAGTATACCGTTGAGGAGCAATATCGAGATTTTAATCAGAGCCAATACCTTTGCACAGTCAGGATATACCCTTCGTATCCTGGAGCTACTGAACCCCTCCATTGCTCATATGGACTTGGGGTTACCATCGAGATGTCCGTCCAGGACACTGCTTACTCGATGATGACCATCATGCGAGCTAGACTTCCTTTGCTTCGGAACACTGAGTTCTGCTATATGCCAGCATCACTTCCTGGTGCAGAAGGTTACTACCAGGCTCTCTACACTGACTCCTCCCATGAGGATTCACTACTCCGCACCACCACAGAGAAGCTTGAGGACAAGGACCGTGAGAATCGTGCTTTGCGAATGGAGCTTTTCAACAGTCGATCTGATCACTGGGCCACTCTGACACAGTTTGCACCTGCCGTGCATGCTAGGTATATGGACATGAGGGAATTGTACCCCGTGCGGACTGGTCTGCTGGATCGTATGGACTGGCGTGATGTAGGAGGCATCACCCCTCCCCGTGGACCCCGTCTTCCACCATTTGTTGGACCAAGGCCAGATCCGAGTCCTTATGGACCGCAAGCTCCACAGGACCGACTGTTTCAAGATGTTCATGTTCAGCTTCCAGGACATGGTGGTAATATCTATGAAGATTACTATGGAGACATCTGAGTTGGTAGTAGCTTCACTAGTATTATATTAGTTGTATTTCCATAGTCCTGCGCATCTGGTGGAATATGACTTAGTGTGTACTGAATTCCGGAGGCGTAGAAAAATAATGTATAGGATCTTGGAATGCCTCTGATGAGATGTAATGTTCTTCACCGTAGTTGTACTTCAGCCTGGGATTGTACTAAACTATGTATGGTGTGTATGACCGACGGTATATATATGGCAGTTTCTATATTACCATGTCGTACGGATGAACATCTCTGCATTCTGTGTCATCCATTACATTCTGCACTCTTATGCCACGGTTTTGCCATCCTTGTCTAAACCATTGTTTTGTTTGCCTAGGATGGTGAACACCCGAAGCACCCCTGCTATTCAAGAGCAGGGTGAAGCCAGTGCAGCTAGGGATGGGAATCTGCCCCATCCACCTTCCTTGGCTAAAGTGATGTTGGAGACAGAAAGGAATAAACGTGAGACCAACAGGTTGTTAGAACACATCAAGCAGAAACTGCACGTTCCCAGAGGAACGACTTGGTGTCTCTCAATGATTTCATCAAACTGACCCCACCAACCTTCCATCATTCTGTCGAGCCTCTCGATGCGGACGATTGGCTTCGCAGCATTACCCATAAGCTACGACAAAGTCACTTATGCTGCTTATCTCCTTGAGGGCCTTGCTAGCTTTTGGTGGGAAAACTATGAGGCTATGCGCCCAGTTGGCCAGATTACCACTTGGGAAGAATTCAGTGCGGCTTTCCGTGAACACCACATTCCGAAGGGTCTTATGGATCGCAAGAGAGAGGAATTCTGCAACTTCACCCAAGGTCGGCTGGCCGTGGATGCCTACAGCCGTGAGTTTGGAAACTTGGCACGTTATGCACCTGAGGAAGTGTCCACTAACGCCAAGAAGCAGGCGAGGTTCCGGAAGGGACTTAGCCCCGAGCTTCGCTGTGACCTCCGTTTGCACGAGTGCACCTCCTTCCAGAAGCTTGTGAACAAAGCCATCAGTGCTTAAACCGGTCAGACTGACTATGAAGCTACACGTAAGCATTCCCATGATTTTGGTTCTTCATCCGGCTCTGGTTCTCAGAAGCGCTGGGTGTGGATTCCAAACACAGCTCTGCCACCCAGGTTCACTCCAAGGCCATCCAATGAGGCGCCTCACCTAACCCAGCAGTATAAACCTCCTAAGGCTTATGGTCGACTGGCCGCCAATGCTGCTTCGCGCACCAACACTGTGACATGCTTCAAGTGCGAAGAGACGGGTCACTACAGTCGAGAGTGTCCCCAGAACAGTAACCCCAACCAGCCTGGAAAGTCCGTTGGCCGTGGTAAGCCAGCGGGAAGGTGTATTATGCCAAGCCAGCCACCACTCCACGTGGCCATGTTAACTATGTCTCAGCAGAGGAGGCTCATGATGATCCCAACGCCGTCCTTGGTACGCTCCTTGTTAACTGCCATCTGGCATCTGTTCTTTTCAATACTGGAGCATCTCATTCATTCATATCTGAGAGCTATGCTCGTTTGCATAACACTTCATTTTGTGACATGCCCACTTCCATGGTAATTCAAACTCCGGGTTCCAAATGGCAAACTTCTAGAGTAAGCCATGGGAACGAAATTCTTGTCGATAGGCTTGTCTTCCTTGCATCCTTAATAGCTCTCAAGTCCTCAGACATAAATATCATCTTAGGTATGGACTGGATGTCAGACCATTATGCTAAGATTGATTGTGCCACTAGAACTGTTCAACTTACTCAACCATCGAGCAAGACAATCAATGTCTTAACCTGAGTGGCCAAGCATCAACTCTACTCCCTAAACGCCAACCCTCTTCCAGACCTTGAAGATATTCCGGTAGTCCGTGACTTCTCGGATGTCTTCCCAAAAGAATTTCCAGGTGTTCCACCTGACAGGGATGTCGAGTTTGTGATAGACCTTGTACTAGGAATCGTTCCAATCTCTAGAAGACCCTATAAGATGGCACCCCTAGAACTAGTTGAGCTTAAGAAACAACTCGATGAGTCCTTGAAAAAGGGTTTCGTCCGTCCTAGTTCTTCTCCATGGGCTTGCCCCGTCCTGTTCGTCAAGAAGAAGGATGGTATGGATCGGATGGTTGTAGATTATCGACCCGTCAACGTGGTTACCATAAAGAACAAGTATCCGCTTGATACGTCTCCAACGTATCTATAATTTTTTATTGTTCCATGCTATTATATTATCTTTTTTGGATGTTTATGGGCTTTATTAAACAATTTTATATTATTTTTGGGACTAACCTATTAACCCAGAGCCCAGTGCCAGTTTTTGTTTTTTCCTTGTTTTAGAGTATCGTAGAAAAGGAAAATCAAACGGAGTCCAATTGACCTGAAACTTCACGAAACTTATTTTTGGACCAGAAGAGTCCCATGGAGTATCAGAGATGGACCAGGAGAGTCCCGGGCTGCCCACGAGGGTGGGGGCGCGCCCATCCCCCTGGGCGCGCCCCCCTGCCTCGTGGACAGCCCGGAGACCCACCGACGTACTTCTTCCTCCCATATATACCCATATACCCTAAAAACTTCGGGGAGCACAATAGATCGGGAGTTCCGCCGCCAGAAGCCTCCGTAGCCACCGAAAACCAATCTAGACCCGTTCCGGCACCCTGCCGGAGGGGGGAATCCCTCTCCGGTGGCCATCTTCATCATCCTGGTGCTCTCCATGATGAGGAGGGAGTAGTTCCCCCTCGGGGCTGAGGGTATGTACCAGTAGCTATGTGTTTGATCTCTCTCTCTCTCTCGTGTTCTTGAGGTGTTATGATCTTGATGTATCGCGAGCTTTGCTATTATAGTTGGATCTTATGATGTTTCTCCCCCTCTCTCTCTTGTAATGGATTGAGTTTTCCCTTTGAAGTTATCTAATCGGATTAAGTCTTTAAGGATTTGAAAACACTTGATGTATGTCTTGCGTGGGATACCCGTGGTGACAATGGGGTATTCTATTGATCCACTTGATGTATGTTTTGGTGATCAACTTGCGGGTTCCGCCCATGAACCTATGCATAGGTGTTGGCACATGTTTTCGTCTTGACTCTCCGGTAGAAACTTTGGGGCACTCTTTGAGGTTCTATGTGTTGGTTGAATAGATGAATCTGAGATTGTGGGATGCATATCGTATAATCATACCCACGGATACTTGAGGTGACATTGGAGTATCTAGGTGACATTAGGGTTTTGGTTGATTTGTGTCTTAAGGTGTTATTCTAGTACGAACTCTAGGGCTGTTTGTGACACTTATAGGAATAGCCCAACAGATTGATTGGAAAGAATAACTTTGAGGTGGTTTCGTACCCTACCATAATCTCTTCGTTTGTTCTCCGCTATTAGTGACTTTGGAGTGACTCTTTGTTGCATGTTGAGGGATAGTTATGTGATCCAATTATGTTATTATTGTTGAGAGGACTTGCACTAGTGAAAGTATGAACCCTAGGCCTTGTTTCAATGCATTGCAATACCGTTTACGCTCACTTTTATCATTAGTTACCTTGCTGTTTTTTTATTTTGAGATTACAAAAACTATTATCTACTATCCATATTGCACTTGTATCACCATCTCTTCGCCGAACTAGTGCACCTATACAATTTACCATTGTAATGGGTGTGTTGGGGACACAAGAGACTCGTTGTTATTTGGTTGCAGGGTTGCTTGAGAGAGACCATCTTCATCTTACACCTCCTACGGATTGATAAACCTTAGGTCATCCACTTGTGGGAAATTTGCTACTGTCCTACAAACCTCTGCACTTGGAGGCCCAACAACGTCTACAAGAAGAAGGTTGTGTAGTAGACATCAAGCTCTTTTCTAGCGCCATTGCCGGGGAGGTGAGTGCTTGAAGGTATATCTTTAGATCTTGCAATCGAGTCTTTTAGTTTCTTGTTTTAGCACTAGTTTAGTTTATAAAAGAAAACTACAAAAAAATGGAATTGAGTTTGCCTCATATGCTTCATCTTTTTAATATCTTTCGTGAGAATGATGGAAAGGAAAATTGTGCCAAAGTGTTAGAAGAAGAATGCATTAAAATGTTTGGCACTAAATCTTTGAATGATGAGCATGATTGCAATGTTGTTAGTATGAATTCCTTGAATATCCATGATGCTAATGATATGCCAAGCCACAAGCTTGGGGAAGCTATGTTTGATGAAGATGATATTTTTTGTCCCCCAAGTTTTGATGAGCAAATTTATTATGATGAAAGCATGCCTCCTATTTATGATGATTATATTGATGAAAGTGGATTTGGAGAGGTCATGACTTTATTTTGTGATGAATCCTCTATCCCGGAAGAGGTTCCAATTGATTATGAGAACAAAGTTGCTATCTATGATGATTATTGTGATGACTTGTATGCTATAAAGAATAATGCTATCCATGAAACTTGTGATCATGATTTTAACCTTCAATTGGATTATGCCTCACATGATAGTTATTTTGTTGAGTTTGCTCCCGCTATTATTGATGAGAAGAATTTTGCTTATGTGGAGAGTAAAAAATTTTCTATGCTTGTAGATCATGAAAAGAATGCTTTAGGTGCTGGTTATATTGTTGAATTCATTCATGATGCTACTGAAAATTATTATGAGGGAGGAATATATGCTTGTAGGAATTGCAATAATATCAAGTTTCCTCTCTATGTGTTGAAAATCTTGAAGTTATGCTTGTTTTGCCTTCCTATGCTAGTTGATTATTGTTCCCACGGATTGTTTGCTCACAAAATCCCTATGCATAGGAAGTGGGTTAGACTTAAATGTGCTAGTTATATTCTTCATGATGCTCTCTTTATGTTACAATTCTTATCTTTTATGTGAGCATCAATGAAATCATCATGCCTAGCTAGGGGCGTTAAACGATAGCGCTTGTTGGGAGGCAACCCAAATTTGTTTTTGTTCCTTGCTTTTTCTTCCTGTTTAGTAATAAATATTTCATATAGCCTTTGTTATGGTTGTGTTTTTATGTTTAATTAGTGTTTGTGTCAAGTAGAACCTTTGGGAAGACTTGGGGAAAGTCTTTGCGATCATGCTGTAAAAAACAGAAACTTTAGCGCTCACGAGAATTGCTGCCATTTTTTTATTGGAGAGTGCTATTTAGTTAATTCTTTTTGCGAATGATTAATAGATAAATTCACCACGTCCAGAAATTTATTTTAGAATTTTGGGGGATCCAGAAGTTTGCGTTAGTCACAGATTACTACAGACTGTTCTGTTTTTGACAGATTCTGTTTTTCGTGTGTTGTTTGCTTATTTTGATGAATCTATGGCTAGTAAAATAGTTTATAAACCATAGAGAAGTTGGAATACAGTAGGTTTAACACCAATATAAATAAAGAATGAGTTCATTACAGTACATTGAAGTGGTGTTTTGTTTTCTTTCGCTAACGGAGCTCACGAGATTTTCTATTTTGAGTTTTGTGTTGTGAAGTTTTCAAGTTTTGGGTAAAGATTCGATGGACTATGGAATAAGGAGTGGCAAGAGCCTAAGATTGGGGATGACCAAGGCACCCCAAGGTAATATTCAAGGACAACCAAGTGCCTAAGCTTGGGGATGCCCCGGAAGGCATCCCCTCTTTCGTCTTCGTTCATCGGTAACTTTACTTGGAGCTATATTTTTATTCGCCACATGATATGTGTTTTGCTTGGAGTGTCATTTTATTTTTTTTTTGTTTTGATTGCTGTTTGAATAAAATACCAAGATCTGAAATTATTAAATGTTAGAGAGTCTTCACATAGTTGCATAATCAAAGCCCCAAACATCAAATGGTTCAATGACAGGTGAATAATTCATAGGCATTTCTTGACGTCTACTAATACTACCAATTCTTTGACGTTCATCACAAGACAAAACAAACTTACGGGCATCCTTGAAGATAGTAGGCCAATAAAAACTGGATTGCAATACCTTATGTGCAGTTCTATCTCCAGCATGGTGTCCTCCATAAGCCTCGGAGTGACACTTGCGTTGGATCTGTTCCTGTTCATGCTCAGGTACACAACATCTAATAACACCATCTACTCCTTCTTTATAAAGGTGTGGGTCATCCCAAAAGTAATGTCTTAAATCATAGAAAACCTTTTTCTTTTGCTGGTATGTGAAACTAGGTGGTATAAATTTAGCAACAATATAATTAGCATAATCAGCATACCATGGAGCATTACGAGAAGCATTTATGACAGCTAATTGCTCACCAGGAAAGCTATCATCAATAGGTAGTGGGTCATCAAGAATATTCTCTAATCTATACAAGTTGTCTGCAACAGGGTTCTCAGCTCCCTTTATATCAATAATATGCAAATCAAATTCTTGTAGCAAGAGGACCCATCTAATAAGTCTAGGTTTAGCATCTTTCTTTTCCTTAAGATATTTAATAGCAGCATGATCAGTGTGAACAGTTAATTTATAATCAACTATATAAGGTCTGAACTTATCACAAGAAAATACAACTGCTAAAAACTCCTTTTCAGTAGTAGCATAATTTCTTTGAGCACTATCTAGAGTTTTACTAGCATATTGGATAATATTTAATTTCTTATCAACTCTTTGTCCTAGAACAGCCCCTACAACATAATCACTAGCATCACACATAATTTCAAATGGTAAATTCCAATCAGGAGGCTGAACAATAGGTGCAGAAATCAAAGCTTTATTAAGTATTTAAAATGCTTCTACACAATCATCATCAAAGACAAAAGGAACATTTTTTGTAAGAGATTAGTCAGAGGCCTAGAAATTTTAGAGAAGTCCTTAATAAACCTCCTATAAAAACCGGCATGACCAAGGAAACTTCTTATACCTTTAATTTCCTTAGGACACGACATCTTTTCAATAGCATCAACCTTAGCTTTATCAACTTCAATATCTCTTTCAGAAATTTTATGCCCCAAGACAATACCTTCATTAACCATAAAGTGACACTTCTCCCAATTCAAGACAAGATTAGTTTCTTCACATCTCTGCAAAACTCGATCAAGGTTGCTCAAGAAATCATCAAAATAAGTTCCATATACGGAAAAATCATCCATGAATACCTCAACATTCTTTTCACAAAAGTTAGAGAATATAGTAGTCATACATCTTTGAAAGGTAACAGGTGCATTGCATAAACCAAATGGCATACGTCTATAAGCAAAGGTATCGAAAGGGCAAGTAAAAGTCGTCTTTTCTTGATCCTCTTTTGACACAGGTATTTGAGAGAAACCAGAATAACCATCTAGAAAGCAAAAATGTGTATGTTTGGATAATCTTTCTAGCATTTGATCAATAAAAGGTAAAGGGTAATGATCCTTTTTAGTAGCATTATTTAATTTGCAGAAATCAATTACCATTCTATAACTTGTATCAATTATGTGTGGGATCAGTTCATCTTTATCATTAGGAACAATAGTAATACCTCCCTTCTTAGGGTCACAATGGACATGACTTACCCACTGACTATCAGCAACGGGATAAATTATACCTACCTCCATAAGCTTTAGTATTTCTTTTCTTACCACTTCTTTCATCTTAGGATTTAACCGTCGTTGGTGATCAACAACCGGTTTCGCGTCTTTCTCCAATTTTATTTTGTGCCCGCATAGAGTGGGACTAATGCCCTTAAGATCATCAAGAGTATATCCAATAGAAGCACGGTGCTTCTTCATAGTTTTCAATAGTTTCTTTTCTTCTTGCTCTGAAAGGTTAGAACTAATAATAACAGGATATATCTCTCTTTCTCATTAAGATAAGCATATTTAAGAGTATCAGGTAAAGGTTTAAGCTCAAACACGGGATCACCCTTGGGTAGAGGAGGATCCCCTAGAATTTCAATAGCCAAGTTGTGTTTCAAAATAGGTCCCTTCTTAAAGAATACTTCATCTATTTCCCTTGTTTCATTCATAAACATATCATTTTCATGGTCGAGCAAATATTGTTCTAAAGGATCATTAGGAGGCACGGCAATAGAAGGAAGACCAATAATTTCATCTTTACTAGGCAATTTCGTTATCATGGGGTTGTCTACAAAATTTAGCAAAATTAAAATCATGAGACATATCCCCCAAACCAATAGTAACAACATCCTTTTCGTAGTCTATCTTAGCATTAACAGTATTCAAGAAGGGTCTAGCAAATATAATGGGACAAAAGTTATCTTGTGGGGAACCAAGAACAAGAAAATCAGCAGGATATTTAACTTTCCCACAAAAGACTTCAACATCTCTAACAATCCCAACTGGTGAAATAGTGTCTCTATTAGCAAGCTTAACTGTAACATCAATTTCCTCTATATCAGCTGGTGCAATATCATGCATAATTTCTTTATATAAGGAATGAGGTATTGCACTTGCACTAGCAACCATATCACATAAGCCATGATAGCAATGATCTCCTATTTTAACAGAAATAACCGGCATGCCTACAACAGGTCTATGTGTATTTTTAGTGTTGGGTCTAGCAATTCTAGCAGCTTCATCACAGAAGTAAATAACATGCCCATCAATATTATTGACCAAGAGATCTTTAATCATAGCAATACTAGGTTCAACTTTAGTTTGCTCAGAGGGTGTAGGTGTTCTAGTATTACTCTTACGAACCACATTTAAAGCTTTAGCATGATCCATTATTCTAACAGGGAAAGGTGGTTTCCCAATATAAGCAGTAGGAACAACAGAATCATTATAATTGATAGTCTTTTATTCAACTTTAATAGGTGCAACTACTTTTACTTCAATGGGAGGATTATATTTAAATCACTTCTCCTTAGGGAGATCAACATGAGTAGCAAAGGATTCACAGAAAGAAGCTACTATCTCAGAGTCAAGTCCATATTTAGTGCTAAATTCATGGAAAGCATCGGTCTCCATAAAAGATTTAACACAATCAAACTTAGGTGTTATCCCTGACTCCTTACCTTCATCGAGATCCCAATCTTCAGAGTTGCATTTAATTATTTCCAATAGATCCCATTTGAATTCAATAGTCTTCATCATAAAAGAGATAGTACAAGAAGTATCGAGCATGGAGCGATTATCGAGAGAAAGACGAGCATAAAAATTTTGAATAATAATTTCTCTTGAGAGCTCATGATAGGGGCATGAATATAACTTTGACTTAAGCCACCCCCAAGCTTGAGCGATGCTTTCTCCTTCGCGAGGCCAAAAATTATATATATAATTATGATCACGATGAACAAGATGCATAGGATAAAACTTCTGATGAAATTCCAATTTCAATCGGTTGTAGTTCCACGGTCCCATATGATCACATAGCCTAAACCATGTCAATTCCTTTCCCTTCAAATATAAAGGGAATACCTTCTTGATAACATCCTCGGGCATACCTGCAAGCTTAAATAATCCACAAACTTCATCCACGTAGATTAGGTGCAAATCGGGATGTAATGTTCCATCACCTGTGAAAGGAGTAGCTAGCCGTTTCTCTATCATACCCGTAGGAATTTCAAAGTAAACATTTTCAGTAGGTTGAGGAGCAACTCTTTTCCCTAATGGTCAGGGTGAAGATACCCCGAACAAGCCCCTCAAAGGATTATGTTCCATAGTAACAAGTGACAGTAAATTTCAGCACACTATATAAAATTTTCTTTACCAAATTCCACCTACCAAAGGCGCTTCAATCCCCGGCAACGGTGCCATAAAAGAGTCTAGACGACCCACAAGTATAGGGGATCTATCGTAGTCCTTTCGATAAGTAAGAGTGTCGAACCCAACGAGGAGCAGAAGAAAATGATAAGCAGTTTTCAGTAAGGTATTCTCTGCAAGCGCTGAAATTATCGGTAACAGATAGTTTTGTGATAAGGTAATTTGTAACAGGTAACAAGTAATAAAAGTGAATAAGGTGCATCAAGATGGCCCAATCCTTTTTGTAGCAAAGGACAAGCCTGGACAAACTCTTATATAAAGAAAAGCGCTCCCAGGGACACATGGGAATTATCGTCAAGCTAGTTTTCATCACGTTCATATGATTCGCGTTCGGTACTTTGATAATTTGATATGTGTGTGGACCGGTGCTTGGGTACTGTCCTTCCTTGGACAAGCATCCCACTTATGATTAACCCCTCTTGCAAGCATCCGCAACTACAAAAGAAGTATTAAGGTAAACCTAACCATAGCATCAAACATATGGATCCAAATTAGCCCCTTACGAAGCAACTCATAAACTAGGGTTTAAGCTTCTGTCACTCTAGCAACCCATCATCTACTTATTACTCCCCAATGCCTTTCTCTAGGCCCAAAAAATGGTGAAGTGTCATGTAGTCGTCGTTCACATGACACCACTAGAGGAAAGACAACATACATCTCATCAAAATATCGAACGAATACCAAATTTACATGACTACTTATAGTAAGACTTCTCCCATGTCCTCAGGAACAAGCGTAACTACTCACAAACCATATTAATGTTCATAATCAGAGGGGGTATTAATATGCATAAAGGATCCGAACATATGATCTTCCACTGAATAAACCAACTAGTATCAACTACAAGGGGTAATCAACACTACTAGCAACCCACAGGTACCAATCTTAGGCTTTGGGACAAAGATTGGATACAAGAGATGAACTAGAGTTTGAGATGAGATGGTGCTGGTGAAGTTGTTGATGGAGATTGACCCCCTCCCGATGAGAGGATCAATGATGATGACGGTGGTGATGATTTCCCCCTCCCGGACGGAAGTTTCCCTGACAGAACAGCTCCGCCGGAGCCCTAGATTGGTGCTGCCAAGGTTCCGCCTCGTGGCGGCGGAGTTTTGTCTCGTGAGCTTGCTTATGATTTTTTTCCAGGACGAAAGACTCTATATAGCCAAAGATGGGCATCAAAGGGCTGTCAGGGGGCCCACGAGGCAGGGGCGCGCCCATGGGGGGTAGGGCGCGCCCCCTACCCTCAGGGATGGTGGGTGGCCCCCCTCTGATACTTGTTTCGCCCAATATTTTTTTATATATACTGATACATTCTCCCATGAAATTGCAGGACTTTTGGAGATGTGCAGAATAGGTCTCTGATATTTCCTCCTCTTCCAGCCCAGAATTCCAGCTGCCAGCATTCTCCCTCTTCATGCAAACCTTGTAAAATAAGAGAGAATAGGCATAAGTATTGTGACATAATGTGTAATAATAGCCCATAATGCAACAAATATCAATATAAACGTGATGAATCCTTCTCTCTGATTTTTTCTCCCCAAACATGAATATATAGAGTTGGATTTGAGGTCGGTGGAGCCTCCGGGGGCCCACGAGACATGGGGGCACGCCCCAGGGGGGTGGGCGCGCCCCCACCCTCGTGGACAGGGTGTGGGCCCCCTGGTGTTGATTCTTTTGCCAATATTTTTTATAAATTCCAAAAATATTCTCCGTGAAGTTTCAGGTCATTCCGAGAACTTTTATTTCTGCACAAAAATAACACCATGGCAATTCTGTTGGAAACAATGTTAGTCTGGGTTAGTTCCATTCAAATCATGCAAGTTAGAGTCCAAAACAAGGTCAAAAGTGTTTGGAAAAGTAGATACGATGGAGACGTATCAACTCCCCCAAGCTTAAACCTTTGCTTGTCCTCAAGCAATTCAGTTAACAAACTGAAAGTGATAAAGAAAAACTTTTACAAACTCTGTTTGATCTTGTTGTTGTAAATATGTAAAAACAGCAATCAAGTTTTCAGCAAAGATTATGAACTAACCATATTCACAATAACATTTAGGTCTCATGTTTACTCATATCAATGGCATAATCAACTAACGAGCAATAATAGTAAATCTCGGATGACAACACTTTCTCAAAACAACCATAATATGATATAACAAGATGGTATCTCGCTAGCCCATTCTGAGAATATGATATAACAAGACGGTATCTCCGGCAAAACAGGTACGTGCCTGAAAATATGTTAAACAAAGAGGGCGCAGGCAAGGTAATAATCTCATAGTAGTTTTTATCAAATATCAATTTATACTTAAGCATCTTCTTCTTATCTTTAATAATAAAATCATGTGCTACCATACTCTTATAATCTAGAAAAATAGGTGGCATCAAATTTTCCTCTTTCTCATAATGCCTAATAGGTATCCTAAAGTGTGCGGCAAGGCGTGAGGCAAAGAAGCCTCCGAAGATGGGACCCTTTGTTCGGTTCAGATTTAATCGTTTAGCAACAATAGTGCCTAAACTGAAAGTTGTATCACAAAACAAAGCATGGCACAAAATAACAATATCAGGGGCACTAGGATTTCCACTGTTCCCATGACCAATTAAGCATCTACTAGCAAATATTGCACAGTAACGTACAATAGGAAAATGTATGCTAGTAATTCTTGCATCGGAAACTTTCCTCGTTTCCCCTACAACAATCGTATCAATAAACCCCTCCACATCATTATGACGTGGTTCCTCTATGCTGCCCGCAAAGGGTATCTTACAGACCCGACAAAAATCATATAATGACATCTCCTTAACCTCATCATATAAGTGAAATTCCACTAAAGGTGGTGATTTATTAGCATGGAAGTAAAACGAGGGTATAGAGAGTTGTGCTTTCTAACTTCATCCATCTCATGCTCATCAAAAGGAATCCACTAACAAGGTTGATCAAGTCTTGTTAACAAACTCCTTCCGAATCGCATGAAACCGGAGAATTTTCGAATAACGCTAGGTTACCTCAACGGGGATATGCACATCCCCAACAATAAGAATATTATATTTCTTCTTGGCAGTAGGAAGAGGGAATTCAAAACCTCCAATAGTAATCGTTGAAGGTTTTCCTATAGAATTAATAATGTGGACTTGATGTTGTTTCCTCGGAAAGTGTACCGTATGCTCATTACCATTAACATGAAAAGTGACATTGCCATTGTTGTAATCAATAACAGCCCCTGCAGTAATCAAAAAGGGTCTACCAAGGATAATCGACATATTATCGTCCTCGGGAATATCAAGAATAACAAAGTCCGTTAAAATAGTAACGTTTGCAACCACAACAGGCAAGAGATGGACTCCCCCCTTGGCGCGCCCTCCTCCTAGGCCGGCCGCCTCCCTCCCTTGCTCCTTTATATACGGGGGCAGGGGGCACCCCATAGAAACACAAGATGATCAGTTGATCTCTCCCAGCCGTGTGCGGTGCCCCCCTCCACCATATTCCACCTCGGTCATATCGTAGCGGTGCTTATGCGAAGCCCTGCGTCGATAGCAACATCAACACCGTCACCACGCCGTCGTGCTGACGGAACTCTCCCGTGAAGCTCTGCTGGATCGGAGTTCGTGGGACGTCATCGAGCTGAACGTGTGCTGAACTCGGAGGTGTCGTGCGTTCGGTACTTGGATCAGTCGGATCGTGAAGACGTACGACTACATCAACCGCGTTGTGCTAACGCTTCCGCTTTCGGTCTACGAGGGTACGTGGACAACACTCTCCCCTCTCGTTGCTATGCATCACCATGATCTTGCGTGTGCGTAGGAATTTTTTTGAAATTACTACGTTCCCCAACAGTGGCATCCGAGCCTAGGTTTTATGCGTTGATGTTGTGCACGAGTAGAACACAAGTGAGTTGTGGGCGATATAAGTCATACTGCTTACCAGCATGTCATACTTTGGTTCGGCGGTATTGTTGGATGAAGCGGCCCGGACCGACATTACGCGTACGCTTACGCGAGACTGGTTCTACTGACGTGCTTTGCACACAGGTGGCTGGCGGGTGTCAATTTCTCCAACTTTAGTTGAACCTAGTGTGGCTACGCCCGGTCCTCGCGAATGTTAAAACAGCACCAACTTGACAAACTATCGTTGTGGTTTTGATGCGTAGGTAAGAACGGTTCTTGCTAAGCCCGTAGCAGCCACGTAAAACTTGCAACAACAAAGTAGAGGACGTCTAACTTGTTTTTGCAGGGCATGTTGTAATGTGATATGGTCAAGACATGATGCTAAATTTTATTGTATGAGATGATCATGTTTTGTAATCGAGTTATCGGCAACTGGTAGGAGCCATATGGTTGTCGCTTTATTGTATGCAATGCAATTGCGCTGTAATGCTTTACTTTATCACTAAGCAGTAGCGATAGTCGTGGAAGCATAAGATTGGCGAGATGACAACGATGCTACGATGCTGATCAAGGTGTCGCGGCAGTGACGATGGTGATCATGACGGTGCTTCCGAGATGGAGATCACAAGCACAAGATGATGATGGCCATATCATATCACTTATATTGATTGCATGTGATGTTTATCTTTTATGCATCTTATCTTGCTTTGATTGATGGTAGCATTATAAGATGATCTCTCACTAAATTTCAAGATAAAAGTGTTCTCCCTGAGTATGCACCGTTGCCAAAGTTCATCGTGCCCAGACACCACGTGATGATCGGGTGTGATAAGCTCTACGTCCATCTACAACGGGTGCAAGCCAGTTTTGCACACGCAGAATACTCAGGTTAAACTTGACGAGCCTAGCATATGCAGATATGGCCTCGAAACACTGAGACCGAAAGGTCGAGCGTGAATCATATAGTAGATATGATCAACATATTGATGTTCACCATTGAAAGCTACTCCATTTCACGTGATGATCGGTTATGGTTTAGTTGATTTGGATCATGTGATCACTTAGAGGATTAGAGGGATATCTATCTAAGTGGGAGTTCTTAAGTAATATGATTAATTGAACTTTAATTTATCATGAACTTAGTCCTGGTAGTATTTGCATATCTATGTTGTAAATCAATAGCTCGCGTTGTTGCTTCCCTATGTTTTATATATGTTCCTAGAGAAAACTAAGTTGAAAGATGTTAGTAGCAAAGATGCGGATTGGATCCGTGATCTGAGGTTTATCCTCATTGCTGCACAGAAGAATTATGTCCTTGATGCACCGCTAGGTGACAGACCTAATGCAGGAGCAAATGCAGATGTTATGAACGTTTGGCTAGCTCAATATGATGACTACTTAATAGTTTAGTGCACCATGCTTAATGGCTTAGAATCGGGACTTCAAAGATGTTTTTGAACGTCATGGACCATATGAGATGTTCCAGGAGTTGAAGTTAATATTTCAAGCAAATACCCGAGTTGAGAGATATGAAGTCTCCAACAAGTTCTATAGCTAAAAGATGGAGGAGAATCGCTCAAGCAGTGAGCATGTGCTCAGATTGTCTGGGTACTACAATTGCTTGAATCAAGTGGGAGTTAATCTTCCAGATAAGATAGTGATTGACAGAATTCTCTAGTCACCATCACCAAGTTAGTAGAACTTCGTGATGAACTATAATATGCAAGGGATAACGGATACTATTCCCAAGCTCTTCGTGATGCTAAAATCGACGAAGGTAGAAATCAAGAAAAACATCAAGTGTTGATGGTTGACGAGACCACTAGTTTCAAGAAAACGGCAAAGGGAAAGAAAGGGAACTTCAAGAAGAATGGCAAGCAAGTTGCTGCTCAAGTGAAGAAGCCCAAGTCTGGTCCTAAGCCTCAGACTAAGTGCTTCTACTGCAAAGGGACTGGTCACTAGAAGCGGAACTGCCCCAAGTATTTGGCGGATAAGAAGGATGGCAAAGTGAACAAAGGTATAATTGATATACAGATTATTGATGTGTATTTTACTAGTGTTCGTAGCAACCCCTCGGTATTTGATACTGGTTCAGTTGCTAAGAGTAGTAACTCGAAACGGGAGTTGCAGAATGAACAGAGACTAGTTAAGGGTGAAGTGACGATGTGTGTTGGAAGTGGTTCCAAGATTGATATGATCATCATCGCACACTCCCTATACTTTCGGGATTAGTGTTGAACCTAAATAAGTGTTATTTGGTGTTTGCGTTGAGCATGAATATGATTTGATCATGTTTATTGCAATATGGTTATTCATTTAAGTAAAAGAATAAATTGGTGTTCTGTTTACATGAATAAAACCGTATATGGTTACACACCCAATGAAAACGGTTCGTTGGATCTCGATCATAGTGATACACATTTTTATAATATTGAAGCCAAAAGATGCAAAGTTAATAATGATAGTGCAACTTATTTGTGGCACTGTCGGTTAGGTTATATTGGTGTAAAGCGCATGAAGAAAATCCACGCTGATGGGCTTTTGGAATCACTTGATTATGAATCAGTTGATGTTTGCGAACCATGCCTCATGGGCAAGATGACTAAGACTCCGTTCTCTGGAACAATGGAGCGAGCAACAGATTTGTTGGAAATCATACATACTGATGTATGTGGTCTGATGAATACTGAGGCTCGCGGAAGGTATCATTATTTTCTGATCTTCACAGATAATTTGAGCAGATATGAGTATATCTACTTGATGAAACACAAGTCTGAAACATTTTAAAAGTTCAAAGAATTTCAGAGTGAAGTGGAGAATCATCGTAACAAAAATAAAAGTATCTATGATATGATCGCAGAAGTAAAATATTTGAGTTACGAGTTTGGCCTTCAGTTAAAACAATGTGAAATAGTTTCACTACTCACGCCACCTGGAACACCATTACAGTGTAATGGTGTGTCCGAACATCATAACCGTACTTTATTAGATATGGTGCAATCTATGATGTCTCTTACCGATTTACCACTATCGTTTTGGGGTTATGCATTAGAGACAGGTACATTCACATTAAAAAGGGCACCATGTAAATCCGTTGAGGCGACACCATATGAACTGTGGTTTGGCAAGAAACCAAAGTTGTCGTTTCTTAAAGTTTGAAGTTGCAAATGCTTATGTGAAAAAGTTTCAACTTGATAATCTAAAACCCAAATCGGAGAAGTGCGTCTTCATAGGATACCCAAAAAGAAAATGTTGGGTACACCTTCTATCACAGATCCAAAGGCAAGTTATTCATTGCTGAGAATGGATGCTTTCTAGAGAAGGAGTTTCTTTCGAAAGAAGTGACTGGGAGGAAAGTAAAACTTGATGAGGTAAATGTACCTGCTCCCTTATTGGAAAGTAGTTCATCACAGAAATATGTTCCTGTGACTACTACACCAATTAGTGAGGAAGCTAATGATGATGATCATGTAACTTCTGATCAAGTTACTACCGAACCTCGTAGGTAAACCAGAGTGAGATCCGCACCAGAGTGGTACGGTAATTGTCGAGGTTTTGTCACGGCAGATGTCCTAGAGAAAGGACTTAGTCGTGGAGCCATCGCGATGGGTTAGCTTGAAGGGGTTAAAGCGGACACAAAGACGCAAGAGAGTTTATACTAGTTCGGCCCCTTCGAGGAAGGTAAAAGCCTACGTCTAGTTGTGATGGAATTGATGGGGTTTCGATGACTAGGGAGCAAGCAAGCTTCGCCTATGTCTCGAGTTGTTGTCTGTCCCCCTGAACCGTCGGGTCGTCCCCTTATATACACGGGTGACTCCTGCCGGTTCAGAGATTCCCAACACCGGTTCATACTCATATCCGGGTTGGTCTCTCCTTGTTCCTTACTTACAGTACAAGTATATGCACAAAGCCGGTGTACGGCTACAGGTTGTAAACCAACTACGGGCCCTGGGCCTTTATCTGCCTCTTTGGGCTTTAACACCTTTGAACTACTGATGAAGTTAATCCGGCCCAGGTAGGCCGGTTTATGCCCAGTAGTAATATCCCCAACATTAGGCCCCAGATTGATTTGAACAGGTTCATGTCAATCCTTAGCAAAAATCTTCGTCCTCAATATCTTCTTGTAGTTGTTGAACCGCCGTGATGTCATCTTCTCTGGTTGCTGTAAACCGGCGTGACATCATCTGTCATAAAGAAAACATCCATGATATCTTCTTGTTTAATAGATTCGCAATGACCGAGGTGATAGCTCCACTTCCAAAATCTGCGGTCCCTTGATTTACGCGCCTGACACATGTCCTTTGCCTTATAAATAGGCCTGAAGGGTCATTTCTTTTCTTCCCTTCGTGCCCTTCCTCTTCGTCTTCCTCGCGTCGCCAGTCTCAGAGCTCCGCCGCCGCCGTCGTCTTCTACATCATCCTTGGCCGCTGCATCAACCTGAACGCACCAAAAAACCGCGGCGACCTTTCGCGTCTTCCTCAGCTCTGGTAGGTCTTCTGCTCTCTTCAACATAGATCTGACCTAGGGCTTCGTGTTCTTGCGGTGTTCATCACTTGTTCATACTCATGTACTAGCTCCTGGATGCACATGTGAACCCTAGCTTTGTGTAGTGGTAACTTTCAGTATCCGCCGCTATTTTCCTGCCCAAAACCATAGATCTCACATATACCTCTGCCCATTGATTAAATACTGTTCTGCTTTGATCTTCGACTATTTTTCTTATTTTCTGAACTTGCTTCAGATCCAACGCTGTAACAAGATCTTGTGAAACCTGTTTCTGCATACTTAACCATCCGCAATCTCAATTGCTTCAATGTTTAGATCAGGCGGTTTAACCTTGTAGAAAATTTTCCAAACCGGTATCTGACATTAGTCCCCTTGTTGAACCGCCAGACGTTGGTTGCTTCATGAAACTCCGGGTTAGATAGAGCTGTCTCCGGTTTAACATTGTACATACCAATGCACTTTAATCAATGCATTTTTGAACCGGGATCTTTTACCTTGTAGATTCCATCATGGCCAAGCAAGTGTATGAGTGCAATTGGGTTCCTTCTCGCGTCACAGAGGCCGAACTGGACGATTTAGTCCTGATTGGTGCTTTAGGCAGCAAAGATATCATCCATTGGAGGGCTCCTGGCAAAGAATGCCCTCCCACACCTCGAGAAGGAGAGGTTGTTGTTTTCGTAGATCACTTAGCCCAGGGATTTAAACCGCCCGGTTCTAAATTTTACCGGGATGTTTTAGCCGATTTTTAGCTCCATCCACAAGATACTGGCCCCAACTCTGTTACAAATATGTGTCACTTCCAAGTGCTCTGTGAAGCGTTCTTTCAAGAGGAGCCCATAGTGGAACTGTTCAGAGACCTATTCCATCTCAACTGTCGTACTGAATTTACTGACAGCTCCAATACGGAGTTGGGTGGCATGGCGATTCAGAAAAGGAAAGAGGTCACATACCCTCACGCCAAACTGCATAGCCACCCCAAAGAATGGAATCAGACATGGTTCTACTGCAAAGACACCTCCCCTGCTGGTGAGAATCCCTTGCCTGGCTTTCGACCGGAGCGGCTCAGCAATACACACCCTTCTCCACAAAGATTGACTGCACAGGAGAGAAGTAAATATGCTCCTTAGCTATCAAAGCTCAGAGCTTTTATGGCCAATGGTTTAACAGGGGTTGACCTTGCTCGCTGTTGGATATCATGGAGCATACTGCCTCTTAGTCAGCGCTCCGGTTTGATGTGCGAGTATACTGGCCGAGTTGATGACCCACTGCGACACTCAAAACTCTAGCTCTCTGGTGAAGAAATCACAGAGGCTGTGCACAAGATACTGAATGAACCAGAGCACATCTGCACTAGAACCGGCCTGCTTCCCTTCTGTGCTACCAACAAACCGCCAGCTGTAAGACTTTTGATTTTTCTCTTTGTTGAATCTGTTATTGATATGTCTGGTCATTGTTTTTTTTTAATATCAGTGTCTGCATAATCAGGGCGATGATCCGTTTTGGAGCAAAAAACTGCCGCAGGAGAAACCAGAAAAATCAGACAAACCGAAAAGAGCAACCCGGCAAAAGACTAAAGCTGTAAAGAAGACTGCCCATAGGAAAAGAACCACTGCATCTTCTAATCCGGCCCCTGACAATGAGGTGGATAATCCGGACTTTGAGGTAGAGCTTGACTCACTTGGTTTATTTTTCATGCGTCTTATTGATGATGATATTTGTCAGGATGATGCCGAAGCCAGCCACGCGGATGTCGCAGAGGTAATTATTCTCTCTTCCGATTCAGAAACTTTGCCTTCACAAAAAATCCATCAGGCAAACCGAAAAGTTAAATTTTCTCATCCTCTTGCTTATTTGGATCCTAAACTTCTTATGAAGACCCAACAACACGAAGCTCGCCGCACCACCCGGCACAGCGGCCAGGTAGTTACCTCCGCCGGTTTACCGAACAGCCCGGTTTGGAAACGCCATTCCGAGGTCTCTAATTTTCTTGTCAATGCTTGTCCTAAACCGGGATCCTTTCGTGAACCTCTTAATCCGTCTGACTCCGATTATCAGGTTACTTCCCACTCATCTTCTGGCGAGTCATCGGCTACTCAGCTCCCACCGCTCAAAACGGTGCTTGGGTAAGCTATACTTATTGTGATGTTTGCAGTACATTGCCTTATAACATATTCTGTATTTGATTTTGTTATTCCTCTCAGGGCCAAACCTAGGCCAAGCAAGAAGGCCCACCTGGACAAAGTGGCCGAAGAAGATGTCGTTCTTGAAGCACACAAGACACCCAACGCTGAAGTGGCTATTCCTGAGGATATTCCCAACGATCCACCGCAGCAAGATGATGATCTTATTGCTGAAGAGAGACCTACTGATACCTCAGGTCCTACCCATCAACCCACATGTTCCATCCAGATTGAAAGCTCCACCGGTCCAGCAAAACCTACTGACAAGCCAACAGCTCCAGTGCAAACCGGCGGTACCAAAGATGTTGAGGTTGTCATTACTGGCACTGGCCATACTGAGCCAAACAATCCTGTCTCTTTATCCAAACATTCTGCCAAGGAAGAACTTGCTGCCTTTGGTAAAGGCAAGTGGAACGCTGATCTGACGACTTACGTTGCTCTGAACGCCCAAGATATCCATTCCGGCTATCTGAACCGGCTGTATACCAGCTGTGACTATGAAGCCGGTCTGGTTAATATGATGAAAGATAAATATGAGGTAATTTCCATATGCTCCTTCCTACTTGTATGCTTCCATTCCTGACTCTCCTAGCCCCCAAGGGCCGGTTTAGAATATTCTTTCAAACCGGGACTTAAATCTTGTTTCTTTTGAAATTTGCTGATGTAGCCCCCAAGGGCCGGTTCAACTTAGCGTAGTTAAACCGGTACTTTAACTAATTGAAACTGCCATATCAGAATATATATGATCAAATAGCCATTAGCCCCCAAGTGCCAAGTTGAATACTTGTATTGATCTTGGGACTTTGTAAACAATCGAAAGATGAAGATCAAATATGCATTAGCCCCCAAGTGCTAAGCGCATCACTTGTTATGTGGTTGGTACTTGAATCCTTCTACCGATTTGTTGAAACATATATCTGTATGCATGCAGGCGGAGCTGAAGACGAAAGAAAACCAAGTCATCGATCTTCAAGAAAACCTGAAAACCCAACAGGCTGAAACCTCCAAAGCAAAAGAGGAATTGGCCAATGCTTTAAGCGCCATGGAACAACTTAAGGAGAACTTCAAGAAGAAACGGGCGGACTAGGCCACTGAAAAGTCCGCTTTGATCAAACGAGCAGAGGATGCCGAGGCTGCACTAAAACCAGTGGGGGATGAACTGACCAGCATAAAGCGGCACGTGCATGCCATGACTGCTTCTATCTTTGGTAAGCCAGCTTGCCTTCTGAATTGGCTCTGCCTTCTGACAGAGTCGCCGGTTTATTAATCCTTTATGGTATTTCAGGGACACGCATTGGTCACTTGGGGTCAGATGTGCGGAAGAAACTAAAAGCCGTCTATACATTGGCTGAACAATTGTATACTGGTGCCCAGCGGATCATCTGTACTGCATCTCATAACAAACCGGCGCCCACTTTAATTCAAGATACTCTGATGAAACTGTCGGTGCTTCCTGCCCGGGTTGAAGAGCTGAAGAAATCTACTGCTCGAACCGGCACAATCAATGCTTTAATCCAGGAAAAAGCCTGGGTGCCGGATTTTGATCCTATTGAAGCGGCTCGGGGCTATCCCAGCTTGAAGGAAGACGGGTCAGAATTTGGTGAAGCAGATCTGCGAGCAATAAACCGGGATGTGCGTCCACTAGCTTGTCAGTTGGCTGAGGAAGCAGACTTGTCTCGTTATCAAGCGCAATATGACAGTCAGAACAAGCGAATAGCTGCACCAATCCATGAATCGAAAAATCTGATCCCTCCAATCCGTAAGCATACTTACGCTCCCGATATTGACCCGTCATTGCTGATCCATGATGAAGCTGTTTTTCAAGCATTAATGGGAATCGACTGGACAACTGTGGATTTCCAGCCACTGGGTAGGGACACGGAGGCTGAAGTGGCGCAGGATGACCCACAACCCTCAGGCCAGGCTGGTGACCAAACTTAAATCGGAAGCCGGTTTGAAAACCGCCTCTTCTTTGCGAAAAACAATTATATTATTATGGGCACCATGTTTCCTTGTAATAGGCTAGCTGATACCTTTGATGTTGATATGCCTTCGTGCATAATTTGTTCTTCCTGTGGTAATGAATTTTCCAAAACACTTTCTGCCGTCATTGAGCGTGAAGTTGGCTTGGCCAATCTTGAAGCGGAGTTTTGCAAACCCACACTGTTGGAGGAGATAACAGCTCCTGTATATATATATGATGCAGGTTTACCATGTAAACCGTGCCGGGTTATAATAAACACCGTGTTACTCCATAAGAGGATGTTAACAACACGGATCAAACCGGTCAAATAGTCTCCGATTGACGTGAACTGTGTTCCGTCAATTGAAAAAAAAATTGTCGGTTTAAGAAACACAATGAAAAGCAAAAAAACCCCTTCAAAGAAAAGTGTGAAGCAAAAGAAAAGTTTTATCTAAGCTGATCACATGGCGTTACCATGGCTAAACACGACCAAGTTCCCGTTAGGTGTAACTATGGTTCTAGTCAGCCAGGTCCCCAGATGAAACCGTGGCATTTATGCCGACCAAATGGCGTGGTCATGGTTCGGGTTCGACCAAGCCCCCAAGTGATTCTGTGGCCTTAGGCTGACCAAGAGGCATGACTGGTTCAGACATGACCAAGTCCCCAAGTGATCTGGTGGCTCTCGCCTATCAAGAGGCATGGTATTGGTTCAGACACGACCAATCCTCCAAGTGATATAACACGATGCTTTTAGCAAAGCGAACTCAAGGGGTAAACCAGAGGCCGCTTTAGAGCAACTCCGTGTAACCTCACATGATGTAAAAGAACAGATACCCCGCTTTAGCTGAGTTCTGGTTTATTATATTTAATCATAATATATACATTGTCGTAATATGTACATAAGTATAGCCAATGGCTCAGGTGTAGTAAGGCCGAAGATGAGCTATATTCCACGGCCTGTTAGTCTCCTCCTCTAATGTACGTGAGTCCTTATGCTCTCGAATATCGATCAGATAGTACGACCCGTTGTGTAGATTCTTACTGACCACGAAAGGCCCCTCCCAAGGTGGGGATAGCTTATGCATATTAGTCTGATCTTGGATGAGCTGAAGCACCAAATCTCCTTCCTGAAAGGTTCTGGTTCTGACCCGGCGACTATGATAACGACGAAGATCCTGCTGGTAAATCACCGATCGGGCGGCTGCGATGTCACGCTCTTCATCCAACCGGTCCAAAGCATCTTGCCGGGCTGTCTCGTTGTCCGCTTCAATATAAGCCGTGACACGAGGTGAATCATGGCGGATATCACTGGGGAGAACCGCCTCCGCTCCATAAACCATGAAGAACGGTGTGTATCCTGTTGATCTGTTGGGTGTTGTATTGATGCTCCATAACACAGATGGTAATTCTTCTACCCAACAACCCGGCGTTCTCTGCAAAGGAACCATGATCCGGGACTTGATGCCTCTCAAGATCTCTTGATTAGCTCTTTCTGCTTGACCATTGGACTGTGGATGTGCCACTTATGAGACGTCGAGCCGGATGTGCTCCCGTTCGCAGAACTCCTTCATAGCACCTTTGGATAAATTGGTACAATTATCTGTGATATACTGTGCGGAAAACCAAACTAGAAAATCACCTTTTTGATGAACTGAACCGCCGTGGCCGGATCACACTTGCTAACAGGTTCTGCCTCCACCCACTTTGTAAACTTGTCAACCGCCACCAGGAGGTGGGTCTTCTTATCTTTGGACCTTTTGAAAGGCCCAACCATATCCAGCCCCCAAGTCGCAAACGGCCAAGTAATTGGAATCATTCTCAATTCTTGGGCCGGTACATGAGCACGCCTTGAAAACCTTTGGCAACCATCACATCGTCTGACCAGATCCTCCGCATCAGCATGAGCAGTTAACCAATAAAAACCATGGCAAAACTCTTTAGCCACCAGAGACTTTGAACCGGCGTGGTGGCCACAATCTCCTTCGTGGATCTCACGCAAGATTTCATGGCCTTCTTCAGGAGACACGCAGCGTTG
This sequence comes from Triticum urartu, assembly GCF_003073215.2. NCBI lineage: Eukaryota > Viridiplantae > Streptophyta > Magnoliopsida > Poales > Poaceae > Triticum > Triticum urartu. The sequence continues at coordinate 79,508,905 of NC_053024.1, read as the reverse complement.
AAAAGCTCCTGATATACTGCAATGATGCAACTCGCCGTTGATGATAGCCATGGACTTGGATCGCCGGATTATCTGCCGGGCTAGAATCTCATCCCCTGGCAACTCACCCCGGTTCTTGTACGCCAGGTAAGGAAGCGTCCAATCCGGAATAATATGAAGAGCCACCACCAATCGAGCCTCCGGATCAGGAATAGCCAAATCCTCTTCACCAGGGATCTTGACCGACGGGTTGTGCAGCACATCCAGAAAAAACATTGGGTGGGACCGGTTTGCGCTGAGAGCCCAGCCGGCTTAAAGCGTCTGCCGCTTCATTTTTCCGCTGGTCCACGTGATCCACCTGATAGCCTTTGAAATAACCTGCGACAGTATCCACCTCACGACGATATGCTGCCATGAGTGGGTCCTTGGAGTCCCAAGTGCCAGACACTTGCTGGGCCACAAGGTCCGAGTCACCGAAGCACTTAACTCGACTTAGATTCATCTCCTTAGCCATCCGAAGACCATGGAGCAAGGCTTCATACTCAGCTGCATTGTTAGTACAAGGGAACATTAAACGGAGAACATAACAAAACTTATCACCTCGTGGGGAAGTTAATACGACTCCAGCCCCCGAGCCTTCCAACTGCCTGGATCCGTCAAAATGGATGGTCCAATACGTATGATCCGGCTTTTCTTCAGGTGCTTGCATTTCCGTCCAATCATTGATGAAATCAACAAGTGCTTGAGACTTAACCGCTGTCCGAGGCACATACTTCAAACCGTACGGCCCCAGCTCTATGGCCCACTTTGCAATCCGGCCAGTTGCTTCCCGGTTCTGGATGATATCTCCCAAAGGAGCAGAACTGACCATCGTAATTGAGTGCCCTTGGAAATATTGTTTAAGCTTCTGGTTTGCCATAAAAACTCCATACACCAGCTTCTGCCAATGCGGATACCTTTGCTTGGACTCAATGAGCACCTCGCTGATGTAATAGACCGGACGTTGAACCGGATGCTCCTTACCTGCCTCCTTTCGCTCCACCACAATAGCTACACTGACCGCTCGAACATTAGCAGCAACATATAGCAGTAACGGCTCCTTGTCAACGGGAGCGGCGAGCACAGGCGGATTGGCCAATTGCCGCTTTAAGTCCTCAAATGCTTCATCAGCAGCAGAACTCCAGACAAACTGATCCGTCTTTTTCAACATCTGATACAAAGGGATTGCCTTCTCACCCAGACGACTGATAAACCGACTTAGTGCAGCAATCCTGCCTGCCAAGCGTTGAACATCGTTGATACACTTCGGTTTAGCCAGGGAGGTGATAGCCGTGATCTTCTCCGGATTAGCCTCAATTCCCCTGTTGGACACTAGAAAACCCAATAGCTTGCCTGCCGGTACACCAAAGACACACTTGTCCGGATTAAGCATCATCTTGTATGTTCTCAGATTATCAAAGGTTTCTTTCAAATCATCAATCAGAGTCTCCTTCTCCCTGGATTTAACCACGATATCATCCACGTAAGCATGTACATTACGGCCAATCTGCTTGTGAAGACAATTTTGTACACACCGTTGGTAAGTTGCCCGGGCACTATTGAGCCCGAAGGGCATAGACACATAGCAGAAGGCTCCAAAGGGAGTTATAAATGTTGTCTTCTCCTGGTCCTTAACTGCCATTTTGATCTGATGATAGCCAGAATACGCATCCAAAAAACTTAAATGCTCACAACCCGCCGTAGCATCAATAATTTGATCAATACGGGGGAGGGCAAAAGGATCTGCTGGACAAGCCTTATTAAGATCTGTGTAATCCACACACATGCGCCAGGTGCCGTTTTTCTTGAGGACCAACACCGGATTGGCAAGCCACTCAGGGTGAAAAACTTCAACAATAAAGCCAACTGCTAAGAGCCTGGCTACCTCTTCTCCAATCGCCTTGCGTCTTTCTTCGTTAAACCGGTGGAGGAACTGTTTCACCGGTTTATATTTAGGATCCACATTAAGTGTGTGCTCAGCGAGTTGCCTCGGTACACCTGGCATGTCAGAGGGCTTCCATGCAAAAATGTCCCGATTCTCACGGATGAACTCGATGAGCGCACTTTCCTATTTCGGATCCAAGTTGGCACTGATGCTGAACTGCTTGGACGAATCGCCAGGTACGAAGTCAACAAGCTTAGTCTCTGCTGCCGATTTGAACTTTAGGGCCGGATCATGCTCCGTAGTTGGCTTCTTCAATGGAGTCATGTCCGCCGGATCAACATTGTCTTTATAGTATTTCAACTCCTCGGTGGCACAAACCGACTCTGCATAAGCTGCATCTCCTTCCTCGCATTCCAAAGCAATTTTGCGGCTTCCGTGAACCGTTATTGTCCCCTTATGACCCGGCATCTTGAGCTGCAAATACACATAACAGGGTCGGGCCATAAACTTGGCGTATGCCGGTCGCCCAAACAGGGCATGATATGGACTTTGGATTTTCACCACCTCAAACGTCAATGTCTCTGACCTGGAATCATGATCATCCCCAAAGGCACTTCCAAAGCTATCTTACCAACATGATATGCTGATCTGCCAGGCACTACACCATGGAATACTATATTAGACGGTTCGAGATTCTTATCTGTTAGTCCCATACAACGGAAGGTCTCATAGTACAGGATGTTAATACTGCTCCCTCCATCCATGAGCACCTTGGTGAACTTATAACCTCCCACCTGAGGCGCCACCACCAGAGCCAACTGACCCGGATTATCGACCTGGGGCGGGTGATCCTCTCTGCTCCATATGATCGGTTGTTCAGACCAACGTAGATAATGGGATATGGCCGGTTCAACTGAGTTGACCGCCCGCCTCTAAACCTTCCGGTCTCGCTTGTCCAAGCTGGTGGTAAAAACATGGTACTGCCCACCACTCAACTGCTTTGGGTTGCTCTGGTAACTTGACTGTTGCTGTTGTTGGTTGTAACCACCCTGGTTGTTCCGATTATTTTGACCATTATTTCCGCCCGGATTACCATTAAATCCTGAACCGGAACCTCCTCCACCGTAACCCGGCCCGGACCCTGAGCCATCGCCAGATTCGTGATCATACCGGAAGTTATTAGAATTCTTGAACTCCTGCATAATAAAGCAATCCTTCCAAAGGTGGTTTGCTGGTTCCTCGTTCGTCCCATGTCTTGGACAGGGCTGGCTTAGCAGATAGTTTAGGCGGTTTGGGTTAGGGTTGGGTCCCCACTACGATTTTTTGGCCTACCCTTGCGTCGCTGGCCATTGTTCTGTGCGTTGGTATTAGCCACAAAGTCCATGTTGCCATCCGCTTTACGCTTGCCTCCTCCGCCATTGCCTACCCAGTGATGCTGCTGACCTTTGGAGCTGCTGTTCTTCTTTCCTTTCCCTGTCTTGTCCTCATCAGATTCGGGATCCTTGGTACTATCAGAATCAGCATATTTCACCAGAGCGGCCATGAGAGTCCCCATGTCGGTGCAATGACTCTTCATCTGTCCCAACTTCAGCTTCAGGGGTCCAAACCGGCAGTTGCCCTCTAGGGTTAATACTGCGGTGTCAGCGTTGATGCGGTCTGAGGAGTGCAACACTTGTGAAACCCGGCGTACCCAATGAGTCATTGATTCTCCTTCCTCCTGGACGCATGCAGCTAAGTCCACTATCGACATAGGCTGTTTACAGGTATCTTTGAAATTGCTGATAAACCGGGCCCGTAATTGGGCCCATGAACTGATAGAATTAGCCAGCAAGATTTTTAACCAAGTACGGGCCGTTCCTTCAAGCATCATGGTGAAGTATTTTGCACACGCCGCGTCATCCACATCAAGCATCTCCATGGCCATATCATAGCTCTCCACCCATGTCTCTGGAGGTTGATCTGCCGTGTAATTTGGTACCTTGCGCGGGCCTTTGAAATCCTTGGGCAGGCGCACGTTGCGTAAAGCGGGGATAAGGCAAGGCACCCCCGAAGAACTGGAAGTAACACTAGGTTCAGTCAAGGTGGTTGTATGAACCGGCGTGAGCTGCCGAGCCTGATGCTGTGCGGCTAACTCGGCCTCCCTGAGCGTCATCAGCACCACCCGCCGGGTTGTTGTCTCGGGGTGCCCCACGTCGTTCATTACTCGACACTGCCGGTTCATCCATATGTCTGCTATAGCTCCGTCTTGGACGAGGGATCGAGTGGATCCGGTCGCGGCTGTACGAGTACGCTTCCTGTTGGGCCAAAGCTGTCCTCAGAAGTTCCTTGACCTGCCGTGTCTCTACTGCCTGCGGCGAGTCACCTTCAATTGGAATGGCCTCTAGCCGTGCAGCAGTGGCAACAAGATTCTCCATTGGGTTGGAGTAGTGACCCGGGGGTGTTAAAGCAGCCTGAGGTACAATGGTGTTTTGACGAGGCGGGTCGATCTGACAAGGCTGAACCGGTGCACCGGTCCCAGGGGCTTCTGCCCGGTTCCCCACCAGTGGATTGCCGGCTCTTGGCCCTGGAGTGTTGAAAAGGTCTCTGGCCTCGAAAACCGGAGGTAAGCGGGATCGGTGCTTCCTCCTCATGACTTCATGCGATGCGCTCTGGTCTAACATAAGCCTGTAGGCCTGTGCGTCTAAAGCAGCCCGCTCTGCGGCCATCCTGGTGTCCTCAGCTGCCAGATCCGCCTTGGCCTGGGTGATCTGTTCCTTTACCTTTGCAATCTCCGTATTGTGAACGTCCTGATCTGGCGGATTAACTTCCGCCATAAGCACAGCCAACGCATCAAATAGTTCTGATAGAACCTGAGCCGGCGGGCGCACAGGGCCTCCTGCCCCGGCAGCCGTTGCTGCTGCTGAACCGGAAATCATTGCCGCAGCTGCCGAACAATGAAGCGCTGCTTGTGTTCCGGCCATGAATATTCCAACCTGGTTGGGCAGATCAGAGGGGTCCGGAATACTGTCGCCATCGGAACAGCTCCCAATCCGGCCATCTTGTAGCTGATAAAGAGATTCGGTTTCTCCGGTCGAAGATTCGTCACCGGAACAAATGACAGTCGCCCCACGAAATCCCGATCCGTCCTCATAACTTCCTCCATGGATGACTCCCACGAAGGCACGCTTCATGGCCGGTTAAACCTGGGCGGATTGCGCACGCTGAGCCGTCTCGACGAGGTCGGTGCAGATGTCCGGCTTAGGGCCCGGTTCACCGATCTTGCCAATGAAAACGTGAATGCTACCAAAGGGGACCCGGTACCCGTACTCAATTGAACCGGCCTCGGGGCCCCAGCCTGCGTCGTCGATGTAGAGCCTGCCGCGACGACTCTTAGTCATCCGGCCTACAGCATAGCCCTCGAGTCCTTCAAAGCGGCCCTCCAAGAACCGGAAACCATCGTGCGATAGCCCCATGGTGGGCGCCAACTGTCGAGGTTTTGTCACGGCAGATGTCCTAGAGAAAGGACTTAGTCGTGGAGCCATCGCGACGGGTTAGCTTGAAGGGGTTAAAGCGGACACAAGGACACAAGAGAGTTTATACTAGTTCGGCCCCTTCGAGGAAGGTAAAAGCCTACGTCTAGTTGTGATGGAATTGATGGGGTTTCGATGACTAGGGAGCAAGCAAGCTTCGCCTATGTCTCGAGTTGTTGTCCGTCCCCTTGAACCGCCGGGTCGTCCCCTTATATACACGGGTGACGCCTGCCGGTTCAGAGAGTCCCAACACCGGTTCATACTCGTATCCGGGTTGATCTCTCCTTGTTCCTAACTTACAGTACAAGTATATGCACAAAGCCGGTGTATGGCTACAGGTTGTAAACCGACTACGGGCCCTGGGCCTTTATCTGCCTCTTTGGGCTTTAACACCTTTGAACTACTTATGAAGTTAATCCGGCCCAGGTAGGCCAGTTTATGCCCAATAGTAATATCCCCAACAGTAATCCTGTTCTGGAGGTCATGTTACTTGACCATGACGAGCCTATGAACTATGAGGAAGCGATGATGAGCCCAGATTCCGCGAAATGGCTTCAGGCCATGAAATCTGAGATGAGATCCATGTATGATAGCAAAGTATGGACTTTGATTGACTTGCCCATTGATCGGCGAGCCGTTGAGATTAAATGGATCTTCAAGAGGAAGACGGACGCTGATAGTATTGTTACTATCTACAAAGCTAGAATTGTCGCAAAAGGTTTTCGACAAGTTCAAGGTGTTGACTACGATGAGAGTTTCTCACTCGTATCTATGCTTAAGTCTGTCCGAATCATGTTAGCAATTGCCGCATTTTAAGAAATCTGGCAAATGGATAAACAAAACTGCATTCCTTAATAGGATTTATTAAAGAAGAGTTGTATATGATGCAACCAGAAGGTTTTATCAATCCTAAAAATGCTAACAAAATATGCAAGCTCCAGCGATCCATCTATGGACTGGTGCAAGCATCTCGGAGTTGGAATATGCGCTTTGATAAGTTGATCAAAGCATATAGTTTTATACAGACTTGCGGTGAAGCCTGTATTTACAAGAAAGTGTGTGGGAGCACTACAATATTTCTGATAAGTATATGTGAATGACATATTTTTGATGAGAGATAATGTAGAATTATTCTGCAAAGCATAAAGGAATGTTTGAAAGGATTTTTTCAAAGAAAGACCTCGGTGAAGCTGCTTACATATTGAGCATCAAGATCTATAGAGATAGATCAAGATGCTTGATAAGTTTTTTCAATGAGTACATACCTTGACAAGATTTTGATGTAGTTCAAAATGGAACAGTCAAAGAAGGAGTTCTTGCCTGTGTTACAAGGTGTGAAGTTGAGTAAGACTCAAAACCCGACCACGGCAGAAGATAGAGAGAGAATGAAAGTCATTCCCTATGCCTTAGCCATAGGTTCTTTAAAGTATGCCATGCTGTGTACCAGACCTATTGTATACCCTGCCCTGAGTTTGGCAAGGGAGTACAATAGTGATCTAGGAGTAGATCACTGGACATTGGCAAAATTATCCTTAGTGGAATAAGGATATGTTTCTCGATTATGGAGGTGACAAAAGGTTCGTCGTAAAGGGTTACATCGATGCAAGTTTTGACACTGATCCAGATGACTCTAAATCTCAATCTGGATACATATTGAAAGTGGGAGCAATTAGCTAGAGTAGCTCCGTGCAGAGCATTGTTGACATAGAAATTTGCAAAATACTTACGGATCTGAATGTGGAAGACCCGTTGACTAAACTTCTCTCACAAGTAAAACATGATCACATCTCAGTACTCTTTGGGTGTTAATCACATAGCGATGTGAACTAGATTATTGACTCTAGTAAACCCTTTGGGTGTTGGTCACATGTCGATGTGAACTATGGGTGTTAATCACATGGTGATGTGAACTATTGGTATTAAATCACATGGCGATGTGAACTAGATTATTGACTCTAGTGCAAGTGGGAGACTGAAGGAAATATGCCCTAGAGGCAATAATAAAGTTATTATTTATTTCCTTATATCATGATAAATGTTTATTATTCATGCTAGAATTGTATTAACCGGAATCATAATACATGTGTGAATACATAGACAAATAGAGTGTCACTAGTATGCCTCTACTTGACTAGCTCGTTGATCAAAGATGGTTATGTTTCCTAACCATAGACATGAGTTGTCATTTGATTAACGGGATCACATCATTAGGAGAATGATGTGATTGACTTGACCCATTCCGTTAGCTTAGCACTTGATCGTTTATTTTGTTGCTATTGCTTTCTTCATGACTTATACATGTTCCTATGACTATGAGATTATGCAAATCCCGTTTACCAGAGGAACACTTTGTGTGCTACCAAACATCACAACGTAACTGGGTGATTATAAAGGTGCTCTACAGGTGTCTCTGAAGGTACTTGTTGGGTTGGCGTATTTCGAGATTAGGATTTGTCACTCTGATTGTCGGAGAGGTATCTATGGGCCCTCTCGGTAATGCACATCACTTAAGCCTTGCAAGCATTGCAACTAATAAGTTAGTTGCAGGATGATGTATTACGGAACGAGTAAAGAGACTTGCCGGTAACGAGATTGAACTAGGTATTGAGATACCGACGATCGAATCTCGGGCAAGTAACATACTGATGACAAAGGGAACAACGTATGTTGTTATGCGGTCTGACCGATAAAGATCTTCGTAGAATATGTGGGAGCCAATATGAGCATCCAGGTTCCGCTATTGGTTATTGACCGGAGACGTGTCTCGGTCATGTCTACATAGTTCTCGAACCCGTAGGGTCCGCACGCTTAAGGTTTCGATGGCAGTTATATTATGAGTTTATGAGTTTTGATGTACCGAAGGAGTTCGGAGTCCCGGATGAGATCGGGGACATGACGAGGAGTCTCGAAATGGTCGAGACGTAAATATCGATATATTGGACGACTATATTCGGACATCGGAAAGGTTCCGAGTGATTCGGGTATTTTTCGGAGTACCGTAGAGTTACGGGAATTCGCCGGGGAGTATATGGGTCTTATTGGGCCATACGGGAATAGAGGAGAGAGGCCAAAAGGAAGGAGGCGCGCACCCCCCTCTGGTCCAAATTGGACAAGGGGTGCAGCCCACTTTTCCTTGTTCCTCTCCCCCTCTTTCCTTCTCTCCTACTCCAACAAGGGAAGGAGGAGTCCTACTCCCGGTGGGAGTAGGACTCCCCCCTTGGCGCGCCCTCCTCCTAGGCCGGCCGCCTCCCTCCCTTGCTCCTTTATATACGGGGGTAGGGGGGCACCCCATAGAAACACAAGTTGATCAGTTGATCTGTCCCAGCCGTGTGCGGTGCCCCCCTCCACCATATTCCACCTCGGTCATATCGTAGCTGTGCTTAGGCGAAGCCCTGCGTCAGTAGCAACATCATCACCGTCACCACGCCGTCGTGCTGACGGAACTCTCCCGTGAAGCTCTGCTGGATCGAAGTTCGCGGGACGTCATCGAGCTGAACGTGTGCTGAACTCGGAGGTGTCGTGCGTTCGGTACTTGGATCGGTCGGATCGTGAAGACGTACGACTACATCAACCGCGTTGTGCTAACGCTTCCGCTTTCGGTGTACGAGGGTACGTGGACAACACTCTCCCCTCTCGTTGCTATGCATCACCATGATCTTGCGTGTGCGTATGGATTTTTTTGAAACTGATACGTTCCCCAACACCTGCAACGCTGCTGAGTACACCACCATGGACGAGGGTATGCGTCAGGAGGATTGCAGACAACGTCAATATGATGGAAGACTTGGTGGGGGCGGCGGCCTGCAAGTGGCGTTGGGATGCGGAGGGTGGGGGTGGTCGGCGGCGGCCTGCAGGTTGGGTCGACTACGATTATTGGCAGCGTCGGGATGCTGGAGCCTGGAGGTTGGGGACGACTACGTGTAGATGAATCAATATTTTAATTAATTGCCTGAATCGTTACAATTAAAAGTTAGAAAGGACAAAGTTGCTCCTAATTAGGAATTATCAAGACCGTTGGATTAACTTAATACTACACATTACATTAGATAGTGTGATATACCGTAAAATATCACAAAAATTATGCTTCAACTTTATAGGAGCGGACGAGCTCGTCTAATCATGGAATCGCCAGCCTCTGTTCACGTGCGGATATGGGTCCGTGAGGTATTGCCGCTAGTATATCTGTATGGGTCTATCTAGGTTTCAGTCGATTTAGACTTCGCGAAGTCTAAGTCGGCTGATGTCACCTAAGACAGATTAGGCCCGTTTGTTTAATCGACAGCTGTTGGGTTTTATCCTTAGCTGGGTCATTTTTGTTTCTTCATTGTATGTTTGTTTGTTTGTTTGTTTGGGCTGGATTGTTTGTTTCTTTGTCTTTTGTCTTTGTTTGTTCTTGACACCACAAAAAAGTGTTCAACAAGAGAAGTAAATAAAAATACATTTTTATGTCACTAGTGCAGCACATCGCCCAGTCCTTCTCTATGTGCGTCATCTTGCTTCTCTTTTTATTTTTATTTTTTATAATTTGTTTAAAAAAACATTTTTTATATTAGAACAAAAATCAATTTTTAATGCAACAAAGAAACAAAATGGAAACAAGACAAACTAGATAGTGTGGCACTGTTTTTCACAAATCAATCTTTATAAGTTGCTATCCGCAAAAAAAAAATCTTTATAAGTTGCATACAAATGGAGGTCATGCAAGTGTGCTTCCAAAGTGGGTTGCGTTGTTTTTCTCAACAAATAATAATAACAAAAAGAAGAAAAATTCAAAACACAAGGGTAAAAAAAGAAAAAATAGTAGAAAAAGAAAAATAAAAGGTCAATAATAAACCTACTTAGCAGGCCGCCCAAGCCGGGTGTGTAGTTGCAAAAAAGTCAGTTGAAGCCGGGGGCGAGACTTGAAGTTGCAAGCCTACTATCGGACATGCAATTGCAGTCAAGGGCGACACTTGCAGTTGCGAGCCTAGTGTCAGACATGCAACTCCCCCACCCCCCCGTCCCTACCCCCAACATGATTTTTTCAGTTGCAACCATATTGGAAGACATGCAATTGCAGTCGCGCGGGGGGGGGGTTGCAGTTGCGTGTCTAGTACTGGACATGCAAGTTCCCCCACCCCCTCTCCTACCGCCCTTTAACAAAAACATAAGACCAGTTGCAGTCAGGAGGGAGACACACAGTTGCATTCGGGGGCGACACTTGCAGTTGCATGACTAGTATTCGACATGCAACTCCACCCCGCCCACCTCTCCCGCCACTCTTACAAGACAAAGGTTAATTGTAGTAGCGGTGTGTGGACATGTACTTGCATTAGGTGGCGACACTGGCATTTGCAAAGCCTAGTGTCGGACATGCAACGACCACCTCTCCCGACGCCCACTTACAAAACAAAACATGTCAGTTGCATTGGGTGTGTAGGCATATGGTTGCAGTCGAGGGCGACAATTGCAGTTGCAAGCCTAGTATCGGATATATACGCAACTCCCCCTCCATGTTGCTCCCTTACAAAACCAAAAAAGGCCAGTAGCAGTCGAGTGTGTAGGCATGCAGTTGCAGACAAAGGGCAACACTTGTAGTTGCAAGCCTATCGTCGGACACGCAACTTCCCCATCTCGTGCCGCTCACTTACCAAAAAAGTTCAGTTGCAGCCGGGGGTGTAGGCATGCAATTGCAAGGAAAAAAATTCAGTTGCAGTCGGGTGTATAGGCATGCAATTGCAGTGGAAGACGACACTTGCGGTTGCAAGACTACTATTGTACATGCAATTGTAGTTGCAAGCGTATTGTGGGACTTGCAATTCACCCCCTCTCCGTCAAAAACACAAGGCCAGTTGCAGTCGATAGGGGACATGCAGTTCCAGTCGAGGCCGAGACTTGGAGTTGCAAGCCTAGTATCGGACATGCAACTTCCCACTCTCTCGCCGCCCACTAACAAATCAAAAAATGTCGGTTGCCGTGGAGTTTGTGGGCATGCAATTGCAGTCGGGTGTGTAGGCATGCAGTTCCAGCCGAGGGTGACACTTGTAATTGCAAGACTACTTTTGGATATGCAATCCCCCCCCTCTCTCACTAAAAACACAAGGCCAGTTGCAATCGGAAGGGGGACATGCAGTTGCATTCAAAGGCGACGGTTGCAGTTGCAAGCCTAGTATCGCACATGCAACTCCCCCTCCCTCTCCCACCGCACTTAGAAAATAAATGTTAGTTGCAGTCGGGTATGTGGGCATGCAATTGCAGTAGGGGACAACACTTGTAGTTGGATGCCGAGGGACAGACATGCAATTGCCCTTCTCTTGACAAAAGACTAATAAATTACGTTCAATGGCGACACTTACAATTGCGCCTAATAGTGGGCATACAAGAAAAGGATTTTAAATGCACTAAGAAGACGAAATATAAATAAAATAAATAAGAAACATGGATTTTTTATAAAGTAAATAAATGAACAAAATAAAAATAAGAATGAAACAATAAAAATGGTAAAAATACAAATGCAAAATAAAATCAATGTCACAAGAACGCCGATATTTTTTTTGTTAAAAATCACTTATGAAAAGATAAATAAGAAGCAAGAAAATAAAATAAAAAACACATAAATAAATCCAGAAAAGGCCAGGCTATCACACATCCCTGCCTACGCATAAAATAAAGAAGAACGAAGGAGCGGACTAGACACACCCTAAAACAGCCCATCACCAAAAAGAAAAATGGAAGCAAACTTATTGGACATGAGAGAAAAAATAAAACAAACAAAAAAATTACCAATTCTTGGTCGCTTTGAAGACATGGAGTTGCATTCTGGGGCAACACTTACAATAGAGGTCCCATTGCTACCGAATCGACTAAGACTTGGCTAATTCTTGGTCAACTAAGAATAACAAATTCACATAAAATAGATTTTTTGGATTAGATATTTCCATCTATACTTCTTTTAGACTGACATACTTAACACAAAGCCAAAGCTAAAAAACCTAGAAAAGGAGACATGGGTGCTTGTTCTATACAAAAATGCGTGCGTGTACGCACATATGAAAAAAGGAAATTCTGGTTCTAAAAAATGGATGCTGCACTAGAAAAACTACATAAAACACTATACATTTAGGGATATTTTCTATCAACAACAACCACATGTACGCACACGGATTCTAGGAAAAAGAAAAAGGAGAAAAACTCACAAAACATGCTACTGCAGTGTACGAATTCTTTTCCTTTTCACTCTTAGGCCTCCTTTGGTTTGGAGGAATTTTGTAGGATTTTCATAGGATAGGATTTCTATAGGAAAAATTCCTTCAGAGCTCTTTGGTTTGTAGGAATGAAATCTTATTCATATGGAGGAATTCTTTCTATAAACATTAGCCTATACTCAATGGAAAAAAATCCTATGGTGTGAATTAAAAGGCATCTCTTTTTCTATTCCTATGCATAGCATTTAAGATGCATGTCATCTCATTTCTTAGACTTTGTAAACTTCGCAGGCAAAAAAAAAAAAGATACACCGTTCAAAGCCCGCCACTCCCCTGCATAGCCCACCCAAAGCTGATAAGAAAAACAAGACACGAAAGCAGCCCACTAGTCCGTCCATCTACATGGGCCAATTTACAAATAAAAAGCAGTTTACACGCATCTAAAAGCAGTAGTAGATCTAATGGTCTATGAGTCGACTGAGACTTCGTGAAGTCTCAGTCGACTGATTTTTAGCAGTACCATATGGTCCGTCCAAAGTAAGTATTCAAGGTCATATAGCAGTATGGTAGAACCGCGTGCACAACAACTTTCGCTCGGTGCATGACAACCACGATGTCTTGTGCCAGTATGTATTGATGGTTCGTGTTCCTATAAACTGCAAATACCACCAACGTCCATCACGCCGCTCCACGACTGTGCCACACCAGCAAAGATATTTTATGGACCTCCCATATTCGCATGGCCCGATCCCTAATTCCAGCAAGAACCCTAGCCGCTGCAAATGACCAACGCAAACCAGGCTCCTGATCCTGTCGCTCCCCCCATAGTACCCTGTGCGGACCGTGGAAGGAATGTAGTGACATGCGTCCATGCCGCGGGCAGAACACCAGAGAGAGGTTCTACAAGTGCTGAAATCACAACCTCGAGGCATGAGTTGGTTCCAAACTACTTTGAGGCAATTCCAGGGAAAATAACGATAATTCAACCCAGAGCCCGGACTCGGGTGAGCACAATGAACAATACCTTGATTTGAAATATAAAAAGAGTTAAAAAAATTCCAATTTTTGTGCGGTGCAAGATGCTTCTGTTCGTGAGCTCTGTGCAAAATTTTGTGAAGTTTGGACCTTCGAGAAACTCATGGCAAAAAAGACAAAATCAAGCGTGAACAATTCGATTTTCAAAAGTTTCTCAGACATTTGAAATTTGTCTTTTTTGCCACGAACTCCTCGGATGTCCAAACTTTACAAAATTTTGAACCGAGTTCACGCACAGAAGCATCTCGCACCATAAAAGAAATTAGAACTTTTTGAATTTTTTTTATTTTAATTCACGGTACTGTTAATGCCTTGGCTCATCTGAGCCCGGGCACCAAATGGCCGCTTCCGGAAAATAGCTACTGTCCCTTGTTTTGGTCATGTCTAAATGCCTCTCCATTATATCACTTGCAGAGCTGCTAGCCTTCTTATGCCTCTTCTATGTCATGTGTCATAATTTTCTGTTACAAAGTCGTGCCACATTATAGACGGTGATTGTGCATGTCTAACTTGATTGCGATTCACGTCGTTGTCATTGCTTTTCTTCATAGACAAAATGTACTGTGACATAAGGGGTTGACGGAATACTCTGCCGTCTAAGGAGAGACGTGCAAGTACATCTTTCCTGTTAAAATTTCCTGAAGTATGTGCTCCCTTTGGACACGTGGTCACGCCACACAATGTTTTGCTAGTACAGTCAAGGATCAACACATCTCATTAATCATGAAGGACTACCATGTATTTAATAATATTGGAAGAAAAGGATTTCAGTATTTCCTACATTTTTGTATGATAAGTACATGAATGCACGAACAATTGCACACTATTGATTTGATATATTTAAGATGTATCCGCAACAAAGTCTTGTATCACAGTTCTTACCGCGACAGGAATCCTAACCGAGTGGGTATTTCCATCTGACCATGTCAAGCTCCCAAAGGTAAACCCGCCTTGCACTCTCCGCCTTGTAGTAAACGACACCCTAAATGTCATGCTTGTGCTACTACCTTTGGCGAATGTGATCATTGATGGCTCCACGGACATGACCACCCCTGCTGGAGCTTCAAGCACCGCATGATAAGTCGTTCCGACCGCCCCCACATTTGTGATAGTGCGTTGAACCGTGACATGGTCCTTGAGGTCCGGAATAGCGATCGACGGGAGATTGAGATTGAGTTGGTAGGATTCGCAACCATGTAACAATCCTATGGTGCAGTTAAAAAACTTGTTGTACTCTCTTGCATCCATGTTGTAGACCAAGCCAGGGTCACTGGCTCTGTCTGGGTCTATGTGGCCACCACCAAAGTCGAAAGGATCAGCCACCTTCCTCGGGACCGTCTCTGCTTCGATTGGCGCACCAAAACCATCGGTCACTGATGCTAGAATCATCACAAAGAAACAAGTTAGTAATATAAGATAAACTAGCTGGAAGAACTTTGCATATAAACATTGTGCATACCTGTGGTGACAATTGCAGACTTGATCATAGCAGGTGACCAATCAGGGTGAATCGACTTAAGCAATGCGGTCACCGCAGAGACATGTGGACATGCCATGGATGTACCAGAAAATAACACATAGGAGCCACGAACAGCTGCTAAGATGCTGACACCTGGCGCAGTTATGTCGGGCTGTCAAAACATCCACAGAGATAAAAGTCTTAAATCCGGAGACGGTCACAAAAGTTAGTTAAAAGCACCGCAAGTATTTGCGCAAAAAAGGGGGGACCGCAAGTGCAATTATTTTGTCTTTGAGTTATAAATTTCACAGTGGGAGTACCTTGAGTATGCCTGGATATAGGGGGCTCGGACCTCTGGAGGAGAATGAAGCAACCCTCGGCGATAGCACCCCGTCTCCGACAACAGTCATGGTAGGTGACACCTTCACAATGGGATTCCTATCATGACAAAAAACATTCACAGATTAGTTATTGGAGAAAGAAAATATATGACGATCGACCCTATTCCAGGCAACACGACTTCTTACTCTGTGTTCTCCCAGTAAGATGCAATTTTCTGTGCGATTTCGTAGTCTACCACAACGCATGGCATGCCGGCCTTGCACGCCGTTAGGGAGTCCAAGCTGTTCATGTTGTATTGCGCGAAGATGAGGCCCTTGGCTCCGGCACTCACGGTACGGTTGATGGTGCGGGGTAGCTCTACCCGAGGCAACACGCTCGGAGCCTCCCTCGGTGCGTAGCACAACACGATCTTGCCGGTCACATTGCTTGACGCTAACCACTCCTCCGTGCAGCTGCGCAAAAGTTTTAAACTGAATATGGTTCGATAAACTGTGGAACTAATAACAATGTAACTTGTCAATTGAGTGTGTTATGTCGCTACCTTCCCGCATGAACAAGCTCCTTAAAGTCGTCGCTGTTCAGAGTAGAGTTGTAGTAAAGAGATTGTCCCTGCGTTTAAGATCAAAGACAAATGAGAGAGTAAGTTTTTCTTTTTCAAGAAAGTTAAATGAATGCCTATACGATTATGTTTCGGCGCACGCTAATTTGACACTTGACGTATCATACGACTTCCCGCCAGAAAAGAGTAAAACCTATACAATTATGGTAAGTCAGTCGTGTTCTTTCAACTAAAAACAGTTTGTTAGTTAACCTGTACCTAGCATGTGTAATGATGTAAATTATCGACTTTTATCTAGCTGGGATGTTTCTATTCCTTGAGAGTGGACGTATTTGGGTGCATTTTCCTATATATTTTTTAAAAAGGAAATATCAGAACAAGTACTTGGAGAAACGTACATACCACAAGCTTTTCTTTGTTTCCGAGAGATATGAAGGTTGGGAAGGCCCGGTCCATCGTGCTAGCGGCCACTGTCATGACCCATGGCACGACATTCGTCACCGTTTGTGGTGCCGGGCCATCATTCCCGGCAGAGAAGATAACTGAGATCCCTCTCAAGACAGCATGAAGTGTCCCAGGGAACTCATGACCGGCACCCCCTCCTAGTGAGAGCGATAAGACATCTACACCATCGTGTATGGCATCGTCAATGGCTGCGAGGATGCTCGCGTCACTGGCTGCTGTGTTCGGGCCCCATAACACCTTGTAAATTGCTAGCCGTGCACGTGGTGCCCCGCCACGTGCCATGCCGGTGGCTAGGCCGGCATAGCTCACACCCTGCACTTCTCCTCCGGCAATCGTCGAGGCAACATGAGTGCCATGGCCGCTGAAATCCCGAGGTGACATGTACTCACCCTTGAGGTGCATGGCATTAATTCCCTCGGAGTACCACCGTGCGCCGATGATCTTTCTATTGCAACTCGTTGCATTGAACGCTGTTCCGGTCTGGCATATGCCTTTCCACCGTGCCTGCACAGGGCCGTATCCGTTGTCATCAAAGCTTCGTGATTCAGGCCATATGCCTGCAACAAAAACAAGCACGGAGTCAACCGATGTCCATTTCTAATGTCTGACTTGGGTTTCAACAACTTCTGGATTTAAACTAGAAATTTGATTACAAACCTGAATCGATCACCCCGATGATGATATCTTCACCGTAGTTCGCTTTTCGGAGGAGGTCAGTTTGTTGTGGTGATTTGTTGTGTCCAAGGCCAAGGAAGTCCCAGCTTCGAGTTGTGTGCGCCTTGTGGTAAGTGTTAGGCTTCACACTTATAACTTCAGGAAATTCTACAATTGTAGTATCCAATGTGAATTACTCCGCAAAAAACATATAAAGACACCCCACAAAAAAAACATATAAAGACAGCAGATCTTTATCACTTACTTGCCAACGTCCTAGCTTGGGTTTTGGTGAGCATTGCCGCAAACCCAGAGAATCCGTGTTTGTAACTGTAAACTATCGACTTCAAGGATTCATCTTTGCTGTTGCAGACAAGACATAATGTTAGCAACAGTACTAATATATAGTAACATGGATTACTAGCTAGCCAGTACCTCCCAAGCACGGAGGTTAGTATGTCATGGTGTGACGCGGTGACAGCAGATGGATCATCATGTTTCTTCTCCCCCATGTACACTATGTAGAGCTGAAATGAACATGCGAAGAGAGGTCAGAATTTTTTTTAGAACAAGCCAAAGTTAAAGTCTTGCGAACAAGAAGGAATTATAACTTACTTTGCTCGACGCATTTGCCGAAAGAGGCAACAGTGTGACCAGTAGCAGAGCGCAGCAAGAGAAAGCTATCCTCGAATCCATGTCCGATCTCGAGAAGAGTGTTATGTTCTTCTCTCCTCTCGCGTGTATGTATATATAGCATAGGAGCCAGGTGCTATCCATGAGGTGAAGGAAGAAAGAACAGTTCAAAAGAACATTACGTGTTTCAAAAGAACACGTGATCGAGAAAAACGATAGGACTAGACGACCATGTCGTATCTACCACCATTAAACAACTTGAAGCAGACTTAATGACATGAGGTCGACCTCAAAACAACAAGCTTCGTTTAATCAGTGGGCATAAAATTATAAAAACAACCATGGGGGCTGCAAGAACCGTTCAAACCATGATATGTTTGCATTGTCAGCGTTAGGTGGTACACGTACCTGAGAAAGAAAGCGCAGACCATGGTCCTTATAGGAAGCACCGTGCTCATCGGGCATCCAGGCCGTGTCCATGTCATGACACCAGCGCTTTGCTGGGTCTTTAAAAAAAAAACTTTAGTAAAGTTGATAAAGGTGACGGCAATTTATAGAAACAAAAATTTGACCCATTGAAGCATTCCACGCGTAAAGATTGGTTTGGCCGGTTCGTTTCTCTAATAGCTAAATTCATTTTTTTTTCGAAGAACCTCTTGGAGAGAGCAGGGGTTCCTGCAATTTCTATAAAAATGATAGAAATGGTCCAGTTTGCAAGTAAAACCACGCCCAAAAACCTACACAGATGATGCAATTTATAAGAAAAAACTAACCCAAAAACCTACCGGAGCTCGAGGATTATATAAAAACGTCTCAAATGCCTGGACCGGCCGCCAGTTAGTGATTGGTCAAAAAAAAAAACTCGACCCAATTGGACCTCTCAAACCGCGGATAACGCCCGGGCTGACCGGCACCCCTCATATCCCGCCCAAATATAGGACGGATATGAGGTGGCCCGAGCACGCCCTGGCCCGTCCGCCTGACAGGCCCGACCCACCGCCGACCCCATAAAAAACCCCAATCCGGGCGGCGAGCTCAAACCCTAGCTCACTCTGTCCCTCTCTCTCTCTTGCTCCGTCCACTCCTCTCCCTCTCCCTTTCCGATCCCATCCACCAGGATGAGCAGCTCCGATAGCGACTCCGGCTCGAAGCTCGACTACAAGGAGGAGTTGGCCCTCTGCATTGATCTGGAGCGGTCCAAGGTGAAGACCGGCGTCAGCTCCGGATCTAGAGCGTCGCCGCAGCTCCCGCGTCGGCGCAGCGCGGACGCTGGAGCTGGACCCTCCCGTCCAGCGCACAGCGACGCAGGGACAACACAGTCCGCTTCGGCCTTGCGCCGTCTCCTTCCCTCGCCGGCGGCTCCTCCACGCGGCCAGCGCTGGGTGCTGTGCCCACGCCTCCGGCCCGCAAGCGCACTCCAGAGTTGGAGGCGTGCGCCACGCGTCGCGAGCGGCCGCATCCACGGGAGAGGGACGCGGCGGAGCAGTCCGCGCGCCGTCGCCACGGGACGGAGCCGGACGCCGAGAGGATGCGTGTCTCCTCGCATGGGTGTACCACCGCTCCCTCAAGATGGTGGAGATGGACACCCGCTGCCTCCGACGGTAAGAACACTAAGGCGCTCTGGCTTGTTATTGAGCAGTCGGTGAAGGAAATATGCCCTAGAGCCAATAATGAAGTTGTTATTTATATTTCCTTACATTATGATAAAATTTTATTATTCATGCCAGAATTGTATTAACCAGAAACTTGATACATGTGTGAATACATAGACAAAACAAAGTGTCCCTAGTATGCCTCTACTTGACTAGCTCGTTAATCAAAGATGGTTAAGTTTCCTGACCATAGACATGTGTTGTCATTTGATGAACGGGATCACATCATTAGGAGAATGATGTGATGAGAAGACCCATCCGTTAGCTTAGCATAATGATCGTTAAGTTCTATTGCTATTGCTTTCTTCATGACTCTTACATATTCCTCTGATTATGAGATTATGCAACTCCCAAATACCGGAGGAACACCTTGTGTGCTATCAAACGTCACAACGTATCTGGGTGATTATAAAGATGCTCTACAGGTGTCTCTGATGGTGTTTGTTGGGTTGGCATAGATCAAGATTAGGATTTGTCACTCCGAGTATCGGAGAGGTATCTCTGGGCCCTCTCGGTAATGCACATCACTATAAGGCTTGCAAGTAATGTGACTAATGAGTTAGTTACGGGATGATGCATTACGGAACGAGTAAAGAGACTTGCCGGTGACGAGATTGAACTAGGTATGAGGATACTGACGATCGAATCTTGGGCAAGTAACATACCGATGACAAAGGAAATAACATACGTTGTTATTGCAGTTTGACCGATAAAGATCTTCATAGAATATGTAGGAACCAATATGAGCATCCAGGTTCCTCTATTGGTTATTGACCGGAGATGTGTCTCGGTCATGTCTACATAGTTCTCGAACCCGTAGGGTCCGCACGCTTAACGTTCGATGACGATTTGTATTATGAGTTATGTGTTTTGGTGATTGAAGTTTGTTCGGAGTTCCGGATGAGATCACGGACATGACGAGGAGTCTCGAAATGGTCGAGAGGTAAAGATTCATATATTGGAAAGTAGTATTCAGACATCGGAATGGTTTCGAGAGGTTCAGGTATTTTACCGGAGTACCGAGGGCTTACCGGAACCCTCCGAGGAAGTATTGGGCCTATATGGGCCTTAGGGGAGAGAGAGGGAAGCCCGCGAGGGGGGGCATGCTCCCCCCTCTAAGGGAGTCCGAATAGGACAAGGAGGAGGGGGCGCGGCCCCCTTTCCCTCTCCCTCTCCTTTCTCTTCCCCTCCGGTGAGAAAGGAAAAGGGGGGGGGGGCGAATCCTACTAGGAGCGGAGTCCTAGTAGGACTCCCCCCCATGGCGCGCCCCTCCTGGCCGGCCTCCTCCTCCTCCCCTCCTTTATATACGGGGGCAGGGGGGCACCCCATAGCACATCAATTCTTCTCTTAGCCGTGTGCGGTGCCTCCTCCACAGTTTACTCCTCCGATCATAGCTTCGTAGTGCTTAGGCGAAGCCCCGCGCGGATCACATCACCATAACCGTCACCACGCCGTCATGCTAACGGAACTCTCCCTCGACCTTCTGCTGGATCAAGAGTTCGAGGGACGTCATCGAGCTGTACGTGTGCTGAACTCGGAGGTGCCGTACGTTTGGTACTAGATCGGTTGGATCATGAAGACGTTCGACTACATCAACCGCGTTAACCTAACGCTTCCGCTTTCTGTCTACGAGGGTATGTGGACACAGTCTCCCCCTCTCGTTGCTATGCATCTCCTAGATAGATCTTGCGTGATCGTAGGAAAATTTTGAAATTGCATGCTGCGTTCCCCAATAGTGGCATCCGAGCCAGGTCTATGCGTAGATGATATGCACAAGTAGAACACAAAGAGTTGTGGGCGATAATAATCATACTGCTTACCACCAACGTATTATTTTGATTTGGCAGTATTGTTGGATGAACCGGCCCGGACCAACCTTACACGACCATGTTCATGAGACCGGTTCCACTGACAGACATGCAACTTGTTTTGCATAAAGGTGGCTTGCGGGTGTTTGTTTCTCCAACTTTAGTTGAATCGAATTTGACTGCGGCCGGTCCTTGTTGAAGGTTAAAACAGCACACTTGACAAAAAAAACGTCATGGTTTTGATGCGTAGGTAAGAACGGTTCTTGCTAGAAGCCCGTAGAAGCCATGTAAAACTTGCAACAACAAGACTTCTAACTTGTTTTTGCAGGGCATATTGTGATGTGATATGGTCAAGACATGATGTGATATACATTGTTGTATGAGATGATCCTATTTTGTAAAATTTATCGGCAACTGGGAGGAGCCTTATGGTTGTCGCTTCACTACTAGGGAAAACCTTATACACAGAATATTACCAGCAGCGCTCTTCAAAATAAGACGCTACTGCTATTTAGCAGCAGCGCGTTCCATGAAAGCACACTGCTGAATTGAAAATAGCAGTAGCGCGTCATCTCTAAACCGCGCTGCTGCTCCCATTTCCATGACCTCGCCGTCCAGCTAGTTATAGCAGTAGCGCCTTATGCCTTACCCCGCTACTGCTATTCTCCTTAGCTGTAGCGCTTTCTCATGCCCGCGCTACTACTAACCCTACCTTATCCCCACACGGCCGACCCTCTCTCTCACTCTCCCTCTCAGTCACTCTCGCCCGCGCCGATAACCATTGTCCGTTCGTCGCCGCGCCGGTCGGTGCCGTCGTCCGGCTTGGCTATGCATATCTACCGCCAACGACCTAGATCTTCGGAGGTACTTCTCCCTCCTTTCCATCCCCCTCCTCGACCCTGGTTGGCCCTCACTTTCCCTTCCTTCCTCGTTCCGCCTGGGCGGGCGCGCCCCCTACTCCCTCTCCCATCCTACACCATACCTCGGGACCATGCTGCGCTGCTCCATTTCTCTCCACTTCGCAGCACACTCCCTCCTCCTGCCACTTCCCCTCCCCCCTCCTGCCTCCAGGTCGGCCCCTCCTCCTCCTCCCCGTCCTGGCCCCCTCCCCCTCCTCTCCTCCCTCCCTCCCTCCCTTGTCTCTGTTTTTGCAAATCATAGGTAACTAGTTTATTTAGTAAGTGATTATTATAACTAGTTTATTTATATTAAGTGCTTAATAGAACTAGTTTATTTAGTAAGTGCTTAATAGAACTAGTTTATTTAGTAAGTAGTTAATAAAACTAGTTTATTTACTATTATTATATTTAAGATATTTTCAAATGTTTTTTTTTCATATTTTGAACCATTGAAATGCAATGACCATCGATAAGTGGCCTATGTTTTGCCGGAGTGTTGATTAATTTCCGTTCCGGCAAATTTCAGGCGCTCGATATGTCCTTTTTTAGCAAAGGTCATGCCGATTTTTTGGGTTTTGCGTCGAGTTATAATCTTTGAATTTTGAACACAGGAGATGTCTGATGACGATGGGATCCCGGAGTGCGGGTACTGCTATGATGACCGGGGTGTGTGCGACAGGTTTCCTCACCTGCAAAACAATAGGTTTTTCACCGTGAAGCTGGAAGAGACCTTCGATGTTTGTACAGTACGCAACGACAAGCATTTCATCGTATTTAATATCATCACTTGTGCTTCTTTTGTTCAACCTGTAATTTATGGATTTTTTTCAATTCGATTAGTACATCCCGTGCCATGCTAGACCATATGTATTGGAGAAGCTTGGTTTTGGTTTAGATGACTTTGAGAATGTGGAGACGAGGAGGGCTCACTTAAGAACTAAACATGGTTACAAGTTTCGGTTAAGTTCTACAATGCGGTCCATCGCTCCCATTTCGGTTGCTCTAATTGGGAAGCTCTCTGCAAGTATATGGATTTGAGGAGGGAATGCGAATAAGATTTGATATTCGTCCCGAAGATTATGATGATGATGATAATATCGACATCTGGGTGGGTGGATGTGGATATGCCTCCAGTTTTTCCTAGATGTGAGTTTGTCAAACTAATTTGTTAAGTTCGGTAATTTATGTTGTTAATTTAAAAATATTTGGTGTTCGTCCATACTAAACTTATTTATTTATAATTTTCAGCTTATTTCTTATCTTCAAGAAATACTCGGAAGGTAGTAGACAACACATACTACAGCTATGACTCCAAGCTTAATTGTGAGGAGAAAGGTTATCTTGTCTCATTCATAGAAGATGTTGAGGCCTTCAAAACCAGTCACTCTATCAGCTAAAATTATACTAGATACGTGCCACTAGTTCCATACATTGCTTGATGATAACTTCATTTCAAAAACTTGGTAAGATTTTGTTAATGATGGTAACTTCATTGCATACATTATTCTTAAGTAAACCATTGCTAACTATATATGTTACTATTCATTTTTGAACAGAGGCTCCCGAAGCAGGTTGTGCCTGATGCTATTTACCGAAGGTGATATGCATATGGTTAGCTTACGACCAACTCCTTCGAGAGGCTTACCATACTGCATACTCGATTTCTTCAAATGATGCAAGGCTCAAAATCAAAGAATGGAGCAAAGTGATGAATGCACACACGCAAATAATTGGAGACAAAATGAATGTGCGCAAGCCACAAGTTGGAGATAGGTTTATGTCCATTCTCCATTATGGTGAAGGACCGGTTTATCTGTTTTATGGTATTTTAGCTAGGAGAGAGGAGTAGGTCCTAAGTATTAAGAACAATTAGTTAGTGTTGATTATATATGACTACAATGTCTTAGACTTGATGGTGATGCTGAGTAGGAGTAGTGATTATGATTACTATGATGATGAGGAGGAGGAGTTGTTATTATAACTAGTGACGAAGTTGTTATATGACATTGGACGAAAATGATGATTATGAGGAGTTATGTGACAATGATGTATTATTATGATAAGTTGTTAATGATATTATGATGATGATAAGTTATTATGTCATTGGGTGAAAGAACCACCGATTAGTTTCAAATGGATGGATCCAAAGTGACCATTGGTTACTTTGGATCCATGCACTTGAAACTAATCCAAGGTTCTTTCACCTAGTGATTTAATAACTCATTATGATGTAAAAACAATCTCTAAATTGCTACTGTATGAAAAATTGTATACAGGTATATGAATACGACCTAAAATTCAAGAGAAATGGAATAGGGAATGAATAGTAGTAGTTTGTTTTCGAAAGCGCTACTAGTAATTAGCAGTAGCGCTTGACTAGGCAAGCGCTACTACTAAGTAGATATAGCAGTAGCGAGTGCCTGTAGGCGCTACTGCTAAGCATTAGCTGTAGCGCCTTATCAGTAGCGCGCCTACCCGCGCTACTGATAGGCCAAAAACCGGCGCTACTGCTAGGCTTTTCCCTAGTAGTGCGCTTTATTGTATGAAATGCAATGCCATGTAATTGCTTTACTTTATCACTATGCATGGTAGCGATAGTTGTAGAAGCAATAGTTGGCGAGACGACATGACGCTACGATGGAGATCAAGGTGTCAAGAGGTGATGATGGAGATCATGACGGTGCTTTGGAGATGGAGATCAAAGGCACAAGATGATGATGGCCATATCATGTCACATATTTTGATTGCATGTGATGTTTATCTTTATGCATCTTATTTTGCTTAGTTGACGGTAGCATTATAAGATGATCTCTCACTAAATTTCAAGGTATAAGTGTTCTCCCTGAGTATGCACCGTTGCTATAGTTCGTCGTGCCGAGACACCACGTGATGATCGGGTGTGATAAGCTCTACGTTCACATACAATGGTGTGCAAGCCAGTTTTGCACGTGCAGAATACTCGTTAAACTTGACGAGCCTAGCATATGCAGATATGGCCTCGGAAACACTGAGACCGAAAGGTCGAACAGTGAATCATATAGTAGATATGATCAACATAGTGATGTTCACCATTGAAAACTACTCCATCTCACGTGATGATCGGACATGGTTTAGTTGATATGGATCACGTGATCATTTAGATGACTAGAGGGATGTCTATCTAAGTGGGAGTTCTTAAGTAATATGATTAATTGAACTTTAATTTATCATGAACTTAGTACCTGATAGTATTTTGCATATCTATGTTGTTGTAGATCAATGGCCCGTGCTACCGTTCCCTTGAATTTTAATGCGTTCCTAGAGAAAACTAAGTTGAAAGATGATGGTAGCAACTACACGGACTGGGTCCGTAACTTGAGGATTATCCTCATTGCTGCACAGAAGAATTATGTCCTGGAAGCACCGCTAGGTGCAAGACCCCGCTGCAGGAGCAACTCCGGATGTAATGAACGTCTGGCAGACTAAAGCTGATGACTACTCGATAGTTCAGTGTGCCATGCTTTACGGCTTAGAATCGGGACTTCAAAGACGTTTTGAACGTCATGGAGCATATGAGATGTTCCAAGAGTTGAAGTTAATATTTCAAGCAAATGCCCGAGTTGAGAGATATGAAGTCTCCAACAAGTTCTATAGCTCGCAAGAATGAGGAGAATATGTGTCTAGTGAACACATACTCAGAATGTCTGCGTTCCTTCGTGTTGCCGTGTACCTGGAGGATGTTCAGGTTACAACTCTTACCTGTGGTTATTTTGGTATCTAGATCTTGGTGGAGCCTGACTCCAGGCTGGGATTGTTAATCTGTCCTGGATTGGAATAAGTGTTCTTTGGATAGAGATGGGGAGGTCGCGTCACACGCGCATTGGCGGCGTGCTTCTTTGGGACAGGCTCCGCACACAGCGGGACCCCACCAAGAATCCACATCCAGGCGCGAGGCTCACAATACCCTATCTCACTCTGTCCCTCTCTCTCTCACTCTACTCTCTCTCTCTTTCTCTCTCCGTCCATCCATTTCCCTCTTCGGTTCTGGGATCAGCGACTCCGGCTCATAGCTCGACTACGAGGAGAAAATGGCCCTCTGCATTGCATTGTTGCGGTCCAAGGTGGAGACAGGTGGCAGCTCTGGATCTGGAGCGTCGCCGCAGCTCCCGTGCCGGCACAACGCGGACGCCGGAGCTGGACCCTCCCGGCCCGCGCGCAGCGACGCAAGGACAACACAGTCAGCGTCGGCCCCGTGCCGTCTCCTTCCCTTGCCGCCCGCTCCTCCATGCGGCCAGCGTTGGGTGCTTGTTGCCCGCGCATCCGACCCGCATGCACACTCCAGAGTCGGAGGCGCACACTGCGAGAGGCAGCATGCACATGAGAGGGACGCGGCGGCGGCGCGTGGGACGAAGCCGGACGTCGATGAGGAATGCGTGTCTCCTCATGGGTGTCATCCTACATGCGCGAGACATAGCCTGTGTCGACGTAGAATAAGCCTCGGGTTTATTGAGCAATCTTGAAGGAAATATGCCCTAGAAGCAACAATAAATGTTATTATTTTATTTCCTTATATCATGATAAATGTTTATTATTCATGCTAGAATTGTATTATCTGGAAACATAATACTTGTGTGAATATATAGACAAACCAAACGTCACTAGTATGCCTCTACTTGACTAGCTCGTTAATTGAAGATGGTTATGTTTCCTAACCATAGACATGTGTTGTCATTTGATTAATGGGATCACATCATTAGGAGAATGATGTGATTGACATGACCCATTCCATTAGCTTAGCACCCGATCGCTTAGTATGTTGCTATTGCTTTCTTCATGACTTATACATGTTCCTATGACAATGAGATTATGCAACTCCCGTTTACCGGAGGAACACTTTGTGTGCTACCAAACGTCACAACGTAACTGGGTGATTATAAAGGAGCTCTACAGGTGTCTCCAAAGGTGAATGTTGGGTTGGCATATCTCTGGGCCCTCTCGGTAATGCACATCACATAAGCCTTGCAATCATTACAACTAATGAGTTAGTTGCAAGATGATGTATTACGAAACGAGTAAAGAGACTTGCCGGTAACGAGATTGAACTAGGTATTGAGATACCGATGATCGAATCTCGGGCAAGTAACATACCGATGACAAAGGGAACAACGTATGTTGTTATGCGGTCTGACCGATAAAAGATCTTCGTAGAATATGTAGGAGCCAATATGAGCATCCAGGTTCCGCTATTGGTTATTGACCAGAGACGTGTCTCGGTCATGTCTACATTGTTCTCGAACCCGTAGGGTCCGCATGCTTAAGGTTTCGATGACAGTTATATTATGAGTTTATGAGTTTTGATGTACCGAAGTTAGTTCGGAGTCCCGGATGTGATCACGGACATGACGAGGAGTCTCGAAATGGTCGATACATAAAGATTGATATATTGGACGGCTATATTCGGACACCGGAAGGGTTCCGGGTGATTTCGGAGAAATCAGGAGAGCCGGAGGGTTACCGGAACCCCCCCGGGAGAAGTAATGGGCCATATGGGCCTTAGTGGAGAGAGAGAGGGCAGCCAAAGGTGGGCCGCGCGCCTCCTCCCCCTGGTCCGAATTGGACTAGGAGAGGGTGTTGGAAATATGCCTTAGAGGCAATAATAAATTAGTTATTATTATATTTCCTTGTTCATGATAATCGTTTATTATCCATCCTAGAATTGTATTGATAGGAAACTCAGATACATGTGTGGATACATAGACAACACCATGTCCCTAGTAAGCCTCTAGTTGACTAGCTCGCTGATCAATAGATGGTTACGGTTTCCTGACCATGGACATTGGATGTCGTTGATAACGGGATCACATCATTAGGAGA
Source organism: Triticum urartu (assembly GCF_003073215.2). Lineage (NCBI taxonomy): Eukaryota > Viridiplantae > Streptophyta > Magnoliopsida > Poales > Poaceae > Triticum > Triticum urartu. The sequence continues at coordinate 79,480,950 of NC_053024.1, read as the reverse complement.
ATGATGTGATGGACAAGACCCAATCATAAGCCTAGCACAAAGATCGTGTAGTTCGTTCGCTAAAGCTTTTCTAATGTCAAGTATCATTTCCTTAAACCATGAGATTGTGCAACTCCCGGATACCGTAGGAATACTATGGGTGTGCCAAACGTCACAACGTAACTGGGTGGCTATAAAGGTACACTACAGGTATCTCCGAAAGTGTCTGTTGGGTTGGCACGAATCGAGACTGGGATTTGTCACTCCGTGTAAATGGAGAGGTATCTCTGGGCCCACTCGGTAGGACATCATCATAATGTGCACAATGTGATCAAGGAGTTGATCACGGGATGATGTGTTACGGAACGAGTAAAGAGACTTGCCGGTAACGAGATTGAACAAGGTATCGGGATACCGACGATCGAATCTCGGGAAAGTATCGTACCGATAGACAAAGGGAATTGTATACGTGATTGATTAAGTCCTTGACATCGTGGTTCATCCGATGAGATCATCATGGAACATGTGGGAGCAAACATGGGTATCCAGATCCCGCTGTTGGTTATTGACCGGAGAGTCATCTCGGTCATATCTGCATGTCTCCCGAACCCGTAGGGTCTACACACTTAAGGTTCAGTGATGCTAGGGTTATAGAGATATTAGTATGCGGTAACCCGAAAGTTTTTCGGAGTCCCGGATGAGATCCCGGACGTCACGAGGAGTTCCGGAATGGTCCGGAGGTAAAGAATTATATATAGGAAGTGCTATTTCGGCAATCGGGACAAGTTTCGGGGTCACCGGTATTGTACCGGGACCACCGGAAGGGTCCCGAGGGTCCACCGGGTGGGGCCACCTTCCCCGGGGGGCCACATGGGCTGTAGGGGGTGCGCCTTGGCCTACATGGGCCAAGGGCACCAGCCCCAAGAGGCCCATGCGCCAAGAGAAGAGGAAAAGGAAGAGTCCTAAAGTGGGAAGGCACCTCCGAGGTGCCTTGGGGAGGAGGGACTCCTCCCTGGCCGCACCCTTCCTTGGAGGAAGGGCCAAGGCTGCGCCCCCCCCCCTCTCCCTTGGCCCTATATATAGTGGGGGGAAGGGAGGGCAACCATACCCCAAGCCCTGGCGCCTCCCTCTCCCTCCCATGACACATCTCCCTCCTCCCACAGCGCTTGGCGAAGCCCTGTTGGAATCCCGCTACTTCCACTACCACGCCGTCGTGCTGCTGGATCTCCATCAACCTCTCCTTCCCCCTTGCTGGATCAAGAAGGATGAGACGTCGCTGCTCCGTACGTGTGTTGAACGCGGAGGTGCCATCCGTTCGGCGCTAGGATCATCGGTGATTTGGATCACGACGAGTACGACTCCATCAACCCCGTTCTCTTGAATGCTTCCACGCGCGATCTACAAGGGTATGTAGATCCACTCCTCCTTCGTTGCTAGATGACTCCATAGATTGATCTTGGTGATGCGTAGAAAATTTTGAATTTCTGCTATGTTCCCCAACAGAGGGGGGGCGGCGCCCCCCTTTCCTTCTTCCTCCCCACTTCTTTCCCCCTCCTAGTAGGAGTCCTAGGAGTAGGACTCCTCCTGGCACGCCAATAGGGGCCGGCCGGCCTCCTCCCCTTGATCGTTTATATACGGGGGCAGAGGGCACCCCTAGACACACAAGTTGATCCACGTGATCATATTCTTAACCGTGTATGGTGCCCCCTTCCACCATAATCCTCGATAATGTTGTAGCGGTGCTTAGGCGAAGCCCTGCGATGGTAGTACATCAAGATCGTCACCACGCCGTCGTGCTAACGGAACTCTTCCCTGACACTTTGCTGGATCAGAGTCCGGGGATCGTCATCGAGCTGAACGTGTGCTAGAACTCGGAGGTGCCGTAGTTTCGTTGCTTGATCGGTCGGGCCGTGAAGACGTACGACTACATCAACCGCGTTGTGCTAACGCTTCCGCTGTCGGTCTACAAGGGTACGTAGATCACACTCTCCCCTCTCATTGCTATGCATCACCATGATCTTGTGTGTGCGTAGGAAATTTTTTGAAATTACTACGTTCCCCAACAGTGGCATCCAAGCCTAGGTTTTATGTGTTGATGTTATATGCACGAGTAGAACACAAGTGAGTTGTGGGCGATATAAGTCATACTGCTTACCAGCATGTCATACTTTGGTT